>NW_027456973.1:0-105000 GCF_040206685.1 Ascaphus truei
TCAGCGTATCTCGAAAGCTCGCACAAATAAAAGCATTTCGTTAGCCACAGAACGGTATAGTCTATTTATTTTTTGATTATTTATATATATATATATATATATATATATATATATGTGACACAAAGTATACCGCATCAACACAGTGCGTCACTGTTGCCCAGAAACTGTCTTGATTTATGATATAATAACAATGGACAGTGGTGCTAAAGGATAATGGATATGTATTACAACGAAAAAAGCATCCTTATGAAGAAGCACACGGGCATGCCAAGAAAGTGATAACAATACAAATGTATTACTGTGGGTTAAAAACAAGGGAAGAAAAATTGATAAAAGAGGAGGGGGACTCACATCTACCAAACATGTATTCCGTGAGGCAAAGAACAGCAAAAGTAATCACCAGCACAAGCAGCTCTGATCCAAGCATGCACATATACCTCTACACACAAGCAGCTCTGATCCAAGCATGCACATATACCTCTCCACACAAGCAGCTCTGATCCAAGCATGCACATATACCTCTACACACACAAGCAGCTCTGATCCAAGCATGCACATATACCTCTACACACAAGCAGCTCTGATCCAAGCATGCACATACACTGGCGACACACTTTATTCGAGCTCGGCTAGTCCCACGAATTCAGGTATACCCGGGTGTATTGAGGTTTGTGACTGTTTTCTGCCCGAGTGCATTGAGGTATTTTCCAGGCAGGGATTGAAGCATTTTATTCCCGCTGGCTGCAATACTACACCGTATATATATATATACTGCCTTAAATTCAGGAATTTATGCCATCTGGTAGACACGCGAAGCATTGCAGCCTATTAAATCCTAATCATTATCATTTAACAGATCAGCCGCCCGTCAGCCAGGCATGAACCCAGGCTGGGAAGGCAAACGCAACGGGGCTTGTCAGAGGTGAGGAGCGGCGCATTCCAGGTATCTGCCAGGTACATACTGGGTATTTGCTCGAATAAAGTGTGTCGGTGCAGTATACCTCTCCACACAAGCAGCTCTGATCCAAGCATGCACATATACCTCTACACACAAGCAGCTCTGATCCAAGCATGCACATATACCTCTACACACAAGCAGCTCTGATCCAAGCATGCACATATACCTCTACACACAAGCAGCTCTGATCCAAGCATGCACATATACCTCTACACACACTGCAGCTCTGATCCAAGCATGCACATATACCTCTACACACAAGCAGCTCTGATCCAAGCATGCACATATACCTCTACACACAAGCAGCTCTGATCCAAGCATGCACATATACCTCTACACACAAGCAGCTCTGATCCAAGCATGCACATATACCTCTACACACACTGCAACTCTGATCCAAGCATGCACATATACCTCTACACACAAGCAGCTCTGATCCAAGCATGCACATATACCTCTACACACAAGCAGCTCTGATCCAAGCATGCACATATACCTCTCCACACAAGCAGCTCTGATCAAAGCATGCACATATACCTCTCCACACACTGCAGCTCTGATCCAAGCATGCACATATACCTCTAGACACACTGCAGCTCTGATCCACGCATGCACATATACCTCTCCACACAAGCAGCTCTGATCCAATCATGCACATATACCTCTACACACAAGCAGCTCTGATCCAAGCATGCACATATACCTCTACACACAAGCAGCTCTGATCCAAGCATGCACATATACCTCTCCACACAAGCAGCTCTGATCCAAGCATGCACATATACCTCTACACACAAGCAGCTCTGATCCAAGCATGCACATATACCTCTACACACAAGCAGCTCTGATCCAAGCATGCACATATACCTCTACACACAAGCAGCTCTGATCCAAGCATGCACATATACCTCTACACACACTCCAGCTCTGATCCAAGCATGCACATATACCTCTCCACACAAGCAGCTCTGATCCAATCATGCACATATACCTCTACACACAAGCAGCTCTGATCCAAGCATGCGCATATACCTCTACACACAAGCAGCTCTGATCCAATCATGCACATATACCTCTCCACACAAGCAGCTCTGATCCAAGCATGCGCATATACCTCTACACACAAGCAGCTCTGATCCAAGCATGCACATATACCTCTACACACAAGCAGCTCTGATCCAAGCATGCACATATACCTCTACACACAAGCAGCTCTGATCCAAGCATGCACTTATACCTCTACACACAAGCAGCTCTGATCCAAGCATACACATATACCTCTACACACAAGCAGCTCTGATCCAAGCATGCACATATACCTCTACACACAAGCAGCTCTGATCCAAGCATGCACATATACCTCTACACACACAAGCAGCTCTGATCCAAGCATGCACATATACCTCTCCACACAAGCAGCTCTGATCCAAGCATGCACATATACCTCTACACACAAGCAGCTCTGATCCAATCATGCACATATACCTCTACACACAAGCAGCTCTGATCCAAGCATGCACATATACCTCTACACACAAGCAGCTCTGATCCAAGCATGCACATATACCTCTACACACAAGCAGCTCTGATCCAAGCATGCACATATACCTCTACACACAAGCAGCTCTGATCCAATCATGCACATATACCTCTACACACAAGCAGCTCTGATCCAAGCATGCACATATACCTCTACACACAAGCAGCTCTGATCCAAGCATGCTCATATACCTCTCCACACACTGCAGATTTGTGCACATAACGTAAGGAGATAGCTGTTGTTGTAAAATAGTAATTGCAGAAATGGAGGCAATAAATGCTCGAGTATTAAAGATGTAAATACATCACCATTAAAGCGTAGGTGTGAAAGGCCAATTTACAGATAGCCAAGGCCTCCTGTCATGGAAAAGGGTAGGGGTCCCACTCCACAGACTCTCACTCCAACGCGTTCCGACTAAAACGGTCTTCTTCAGAGAGAAGAAGATTATATATATATATATATATATATATACTAGCTGAGAGACCCGGCGTTGCCCGGGATGTAATGTTCCCGTTCCTCTCTCTCCTCCCCCCTCTCTCTGTTTGTCCCCCATTCACATCAATCCAGTCCCCCCCCTCCCTCCCTCCTTTACAGCTTCATGTAGCGTGTGTGCGTCAGTCACTGTGTGTTTGCTCGCGCGTCAGTGAGTCTGAGGCAGAAACACAAACACACACAGACTGACTGACGCACACACAGTCAGTGTGTGCCTCAGTCAGTGTGTGCGTGCGTCAGTCAGGCTTTGTGTGCGCGTCAGTCAGTGTGTGCGTGCGTGCGGCAGTCAGTCAGTGTGTGCGCGCGGGGCGTCAAAGGCAGGGGGGGGTGTCAAAGGGAGGGGGGGGGCGTCAAAGGGAGGGGGGGGGCGTCAAAGGGAGGGGGGGGTTGTCAAAGGGAGGGGGGGGGCGTCAAAGGGAGGGGGGGCGTCAAAGGGAGGGGGGGGCGTCAAAGGGAGGGGGGGGCGTCAAAGGGAGGGGGGGGGGGCGTCAAAGGGAGGGGGGGGCGTCAAAGGGAGGGGGGGGCGTCAAAGGGAGGGGGGGGCGTCAAAGGGAGGGGGGGGCGTCAAAGGGAGGGGGGGGGCGTCAAAGGGAGGGGGGGGGCGTCAAAGGGAGGGGGGGGGCGTCAAAGGGAGGGGGGGGGCGTCAAAGGGAGGGGGGGGCGTCAAAGGGAGGGGGGGGGCGTCAAAGGGAGGGGGGGGGCGTCAAAGGGGGGGGGGGCGTCAAAGGGAGGGGGGGGCGTCAAAGGGAGAGGGGGGGGCGTCAAAGGGAGGGGGGGGGGCGTCAAAGGGGGGGGGGGGGCGTCAAAGGGAGGGGAGGGCGTCAAAGGGAGGGGGGGGGCGTCAAAGGGAGGGGGGGGGCGTCAAAGGGAGGGGGGGGGGCGTCAAAGGGAGGGGGGGGGGGCGTCAAAGGGAGGGGGGGGGCGCCTCAAAGGCATGGATTCCTCCCCCTGCATTTCCTGCAGTGGACAGGAGGGGGGGGGGGCAGTGGACAGGAGGGGGGGGGGGCAGTGGACAGGAGGGGGGGGGGCAGTGGACAGGAGGGGGGGGGCAGTGGACAGGAGGGGGGGGGCAGTGGACAGGAGGGGGGGGGCAGTGGACAGGAGGGGGGGGCAGTGGACAGGAGGGAGGGGGCAGTGGACAGGAGGGGGGGGGCAGTGGACAGGAGGGGGGGGGCAGTGGACAGGAGGGGGGGGGCAGTGGACAGGAGGGGGGGGGCAGTGGACAGGAGGGGGGGGCAGTGGACAGGAGGGGGGGGGCAGTGGACAGGAGGGGGGGGCAGTGGACAGGAGGGGGGGGGCAGTGGACAGGAGGGGGGGGCAGTGGACAGGAGGGGGGGGCAGTGGACAGGAGGGGGGGGCAGTGGACAGGAGGGGGGGGCAGTGGACAGGAGGGGGGGGCAGTGGACAGGAGGGGGGGGCAGTGGACAGGAGGGGGGGGGCAGTGGACAGGAGGGGGGGGGCAGTGGACAGGAGGGGGGGCAGTGGACAGGAGGGGGGGGGCAGTGGACAGGAGGGGGGGCAGTGGACAGGAGGGGGGGGCAGTGGACAGGAGGGGGGGGCAGTGGACAGGAGGGGGGGCAGTGGACAGGAGGGGGGGGCAGTGGACAGGAGGGGGGACGCAGTGGACAGGAGGGGGGGCAGTGGACAGGAGGGGGGGGGCAGTGGACAGGAGGGGGGGGGCAGTGGACAGGAGGGGGGGGGCAGTGGACAGGAGGGGGGGGGCAGTGGACAGGAGGGGGGGCAGTGGACAGGAGGGGGGGGCAGTGGACAGGAGGGGGGGGCAGTGGACAGGAGGGGGGGGCAGTGGACAGGAGGGGGGGCAGTGGACAGGAGGGGGGGCAGTGGACAGGAGGGGGGGCGGCAGTGGACAGGAGGGGGGGGCAGTGGACAGGAGGGGGGACGCAGTGGACAGGAGGGGGGGCAGTGGACAGGAGGGGGGGGCAGTGGACAGGAGGGGGGGGCAGTGGATAGGAGGGGGGGGCAGTGGATAGGAGGGGGGGGCAGTGGACAGGAGGGGGGGCAGTGGACAGTGACACACACACACACACACACACACACACACACACACACACACACACACACACACACACACACACACACACCCCTCAGTTGATGCGCCCTTTCTCAGTTCCGTTTGGCGCCGGAGGTGGGGAGCGACACCTACCTGTACTTCCGGGCGCCGCCACCGTCTGACTCGGCGCCGCGAGGGAGGAAGGGGAGCCGCCATCTTACGCGCCGCGTGGCAGCTGCGGGAAGCGAGGTGATTTGGAGCGGGGAGGGGGGAGAGGTGATTTGGAGCGGGGAGAGGTGATTTGGAGCGGGGAGAGGTGATTTGGAGCGGGGAGAGGTGATTTGGAGCGGGGAGAGGTGATGCCGCTGGGGAGGGGGAAGAGGTGATGCCGCTGGGGAGGGGGAAGAGGTGATGCCGCTGGGGAGGGGGAAGAGGTGATGCCGCTGGGGAGGGGGAAGAGGTGATACCGCTGGGGAGGGGGAAGAGGTGATGCCGCTGGGGAGGGGGAAGAGGTGATGCCGCTCGGGAGGGGGAAGAGGTGATGCCGCTGGGGAGGGGGAAGAGGTGATGCCGCTGGGGAGGGGGAAGAGGTGATGCCGCTGGGGAGGGGGAAGAGGTGATGCCGCTGGGGAGGGGGAAAAGGTGATTTGGAGAGGGGAGAGAGAGGTGTGTGTGTGTGTGTGTGTGTGTGTGTGTGTGTGTGTGTGTGTGTGTGTGTGTGTGTGTGTGTGTGTGTGTGTGTGTGTGTGTGTGTGTGTGTGTGTTTTATTTATTTTTTTGGACCTTTGGCCCGTCACCCCGCCTCAGGCCAATGAGAGGTGGGGGGGGCGGGCCAAGGGGGTGGTGTGAGTGTGTGAGGCCAATGAGAGGTGTGCGGGGGCGGGCGGGCCAAGGGACCAATGAGATTGCCGCTAGGGACACCGGACATCCAGCAGGCAGGCATGCATGCAAGCAGGCAGGCAGGCAAACATACAGTGCTTTCACTAATATAGTATAAGATATATATATATTTTTTTTTTTTTTTTTGCATGTCATTTCCCAGAATCCCTTGCTGCAGTGGAAGTGCTGTATGCTGGTGATAATGGGGAAAGGAGGGGTTGCAGACCTGCCTAAGACATGCAGATGAGCATACAGTTGTATTTGCATATTTGCTTTCCTGTGGAGGGTTTTTGTCACTTTTTTTACTCACCATAACTTAACTCAGTATTATGGTATAGCCTATCCCATAGCCTCTTTGCATACCCAGTTAAATCAACCCCACACTGATGAGACCCATTAAGGTCGAAACAGCTGTCTGTGGGTGGTTTTCTGGGTATGCACCTTAACCCTGGCTGTGCTCAAAGCTGTGACCATGCAGCAAGCTTAAGCCTATAGGGAACCATGTTAAAAATGGTTTTTGAGGCAAAAAGTGACACTGTGTGCTCATTTGCATGTCATTTCCCAGAATCCCTTGCTGCAGTGGAAGTGCTGTATGCTGGGTGATAATGGGGAAAGGCGGGGTTGCAGACCTGCCTAAGACATGCAGATGAGCATACAGTTGTATTTGTATATATATATATATATATATATATGAAACCAGGTGTCCCACCAAGGAGACAAAAAACAGCACTCAAGGTATATTGCAAAAGTGTATTTGAAAAAAAGCAGGCACATATAAATCCAACGTTTCGGTCCTGTATAGGACCTTCCTCAGGGGCGTGAGGAAGGCCCTATACAGGACCGAAACGTTGGATTTATATGTGCCTGCTTTTTTTCAAATACACTTTTGCAATATACCTTGAGTGCTGTTTTTTTGTCTCCTTGGTGGGACACCTGGTTTCCTGTAATTTTTGTTGAACAAGCACTTATTTCTTTGGAGCCTTTGAAGTGCCTGCTGTTATCTATATATATATATATATATATATATATATATATATATATATATATATATATATATAAAAAATCAAAAAATAAATAGATGATATTATTTTTTTATTATTTTATGATTATTGAAGCTCGGCTAACACGGTACTTATACCTCTACACATATACCTTGAGTGCTGTTTTTTGTCTCCTTGGTGGGACACCTGGTTTCATATATATATATATGTATATATATATATATATATGTGTGTGTAAATATATGTATGTGTGTGTAAATATATATATGTGTGTATGTATATATATATACATATATATATATATATATATATATATATATATATATATATATATATATATGTATATGTGTTCGTGTGTGTGTGTCATACAAGAATCTATTATTATCTAAAATCAGTAACATATGTGATCTATTATGCCATTACCAATTGGACTGTAGGACTATAAAACCATTACGACTGAGTTGTAGCATTATCCTCTGATGAAATCAGCCGTGTGCTGAAGAAACACGTAGGTACATTCTTCTCGTTGCTATTGCCACACTATCCGTCTTGACGCCGGAAGGGAAGTTGGTACGCGAACAAGGCGAGACACCGGAATTACAGAGTGGAATCACAACTGCATACTACAGATTGCCGGAGGACCACACTGCAAGGGGCGCAGCCTATCGAGTTTCCCGGTCATCGTCCAAAGTCTGGAGCTGCGGATTGACCACCGGATTGACCACCGGATTACCACGGAGCACGAGCCTGTCTCATACAACGCTTTTACCAAACGGATGTTTGTGAGTTTGTTATTTTTATCTTGTCCAGGAAATGAAATTGTTAAACCGAATTTACACATGGAGCGGGCGCTTTCTCTTCTTTTTTTTTGTTTAGGTATCTATCGAGGAGGTGGTTGTTTCCCCGAAGAGAGCTGCCAGGACTCCAGAGGATGCCCGAATTGGATCCTTTTATGATTGAGTTATAACATAGCTATTAGAGCTAAGTTTCTGGACTGTTATTGTGTTTAGGCATAGTGTTTATTATTATTTTATTACAGCTACTTTTTAGTTATTAATTCTGGCCACTAATTCTCACTGCCACTATAATCTTTCTCTAGCCACAACCAAATTGCTATATCAGCTATATTATTTATTGGTTATACCAGGGGAGCTCGCGCCCCCACCCCCTCCTTTACCTTGATGCGGCGTCACGTGACCGGCAGCGGCATTTGACGAGGGTGACGTCACATGACCCCGCGGCGTAATTTAACACCGCGTTGCCATGGACACGAGTGACGCCAGCAGAGTCAAGGTAAGTAATAGCATTGCAGAGGCCTCACGCGATCCCCCGGCATTTAATTTTAATGCCTCGAGGAAGTGCGCGGGGCCTCTGCAACCGCCCGTGCGCCTCCCCCCCCCCCCGAAAAATCTCCCGCCCTCCACTTTGCGCACCTCTGGGTTATACCATATATATACACACGCACACACATATATACACACACACACACACATACATATACACACACGTGTATGTGTGTATAAAACAGACAATATATATACATATAGTATGATATATATATATATAAACATACTATATGTGTATGTATGTATATGTGTATATATATATATATATTGCACGCGCACACACACATATAACGTTTTATCCAACTTTTTCATTTATCATTTGTAGAGAAAATGAACAATGTCGCCAAAAGCGCTATTTTTCAAAATGTAGCATCTCTACTAATTAGTGTAAAATGATACTTCATATAAACCAGGTTATGGGACCCAGTATAAAATGACCTTCATGTCTCTTATCACATCCCAGTATATGGATATCTTCTATTATCACAAGCTGCTAACGTGACAGGGCTCAGGGTCTGAGCCCAGAATGTGACATATTGAACATTCTCATTCTAAATTTAAAAAAATATTGTGTTGATTTCTGACCTGACTGCCGTGGTTACAGCTCAACCACTCTGTTCTACTGCATGTCACCACTTTCTGCCACAACCAGCTGACGGTGGATCTGCAAGGAGTTCAACGCTCATTGGCATCACATCTGTGGCTTGGTTAACGTATCATTTCTCCAGCTTTTTATTGTATTGTTTTTAAATAGATTATATTTATTTAGTTGAATAGATTATATTTCTTAGTACAATAGATTCTATTTATTAGTTTAATAGATATTTATTTAGTTTGATACATTATATTTCTTAGTTTAATAGATCATATTTGTTAGTTAAATAGATTATATTAACTAGTATTTAAGTCTCCCCCTCAGAGCCCCATTAGATAAATATTTTAGGACCCTTGTGCATATTTCACATCTTTTCGGAGTCGCTTATTTTTTAGACCCTCGGAGCCGAAACCTAAAGGGGTCAGCTAAGAAAGTTCGGATCAAGAGGAGCCACACAGCTTAAAGACAGAACATTTCCAAGGGAGATGGAGACAATTTGGGTAAGATCTGATTAAAGGACAACCTTTGGGGAAGGAAAGGGTGATGGGGGAGTGTAAGAGGGGGGTGAGAGAGCAAGGTGGTGTGTCAGATTGGGGCAGAGCAAGAGAACGCAAAAATGATGGGGATTTGCTGCATACCAAAAAAAACAATTAGTGATACTTTTACCAGTGCCCCTTAGTCTCAGGGAAGACCGGCATTTCGTCCAATGTATACAATAAGATTGATGGAAAAGGGCACACAGATTTGAATAAAAAAAGATAATTTATTGTGCCACAGACTACAATGTTTTGGCTGCTGGCCTTTCTTTGCTGGATTTAGTGGGTTTAGCCACTTTACCTGAAAAAGACCAGCAGGCCGAAATGTTGTAGTCTATGGCAGTGCAAGAGAAAACAGGTTGGGGGGGGGGGTGGGTTCTCGCAAGGTCGCCGACCCATGGGTGAGGGTCCCCGGTGGAAACTAGTCCTGGACCCCGGGAAAGCTGTCTGTGGCCCATACAAGCTGAGTAACATGTAGAAAGGACACATGTATGTTCAGAATGAGTTAGCATGGTATTTTGAGAGGCATCATAGCAGGTCAGTGCAAGTCAGGGCAGAGCACTGCAAGGTCAGTCAATATGAGTATGAGGAAGGGTCCGATGGAGGAGTTGGAGGGTCCCAGAATATCTCTTAAAGCAGGGGTGTGCAAATCGAGGGGCGCGACATTTTCTTGGGAGGAGGGGCTCGGCGCTTACAGTGGCCCCTCGCTCTTCCCCACAGCATTTAAATTAAATGCCGGAAATCGCGCGCAAGTCCTCTGTAAGTTCCCTTTCCTTGTCTCCGGCGGCTTCTGGCGACAGCAACGTGGCGTCACATGATGTGGCATTGCCATAGCAACGTGATATCACATGACGTCGTTACATCAGAACGTCGGAGACAAGGTGGGGAGGGGGGAGGGGGGAGCAGGGAAAAAGGTTGCGCAACCCTGTCTTAAAGCATTGTCTTGCATACAGATCAGAGGCCAAGAATGGATATGGATATCCGATGTGAAGCCGGAAATAAGACAGAAAAGACCGTTTCGGGAGAAGAAGGTGAGTGATGAAATAGCCGTCACTGTGTAACTCTTCCAATTACCTGCAACTTCATGCAGAGAAATAGCAACGCTTGTTTTTAACGTGTTAAGCGCCTAATGGGGAATTCAACTGCTGAGAGGTTAAGGGAGTTACTCACCAAACTCAGCGACGTTTCTGTGTCTCTGTGATAACTCCCCTAGGACATGCCTGAAAACCAGAGGTTACTCAATGTATTTTTGATAAATAGAAATATGACCTTCTGGGGAGGGGTACATAATGGGTACTGGGCCTGGTGAGGTGGGTATAACGGGTACTGAGCCTGGTGAGGTGGGTATAACAGGTACTGGGCCTGGGGAGGGGTGTATAACAGGGTACTGGGCCTTGGGAGGGGTGTATAACAGGGTACTGGGCCTGGGGAGGGGTGTATAACAGGGTACTAGGCCTGGGGAGGGGCGTATAACAGGGTACTGGGCCTTGGGAGGGGTGTATAACAGGGTACTGGGCCTTGGGAGGGTTGTATAACTGGGTACTGGGCCTGGGGAGGTGGGTATAACGGGTATTTGCCCTGTGGAGGGCGGTATAACGTGGTATTGCGGAGGGGGTATAAGTGGCACAGGAGCTCTTGCGATACAGAGTATCACTGTCCCTGGTTACAAACACTTCATGTCTCCTGCAGGTCAGGACACGCACGAAGGTGGTGCCCTTTGTGCCACCAGACGACGAGGCGGGCTACGAGGCGGACGACGAGGCATACGAAAAAGCGGGCGTCAAGTGGAACAATGAGGTGGGCTACAAGGCGGCCGAGGAGGCAGACGTGGTGTACGATGACCAAGGAGCATACGACAGGTGTGGCCGGATCTGCTGCTTCACCTTTTTTAGGCGGAGGAGAAGACCCCAGGAGCAGGTAGGAGAATACGAGAGGTGCGGACAGATCTGCTGCTTCACCTTTTTTAGGCGGAGAAGAAGCCGGGAGCAGGTAGCAGAGGAGCCAGGGCGTAGATACAGGGGTATTCTAGGGGCTCTGAGAAGTTGGTTTGACCGCAGGAGAGGCAGATAAGATCAGGAAGGCTGCGGGAGGGGCAGGTACTAGAGGGAGATAGGGATATTGGGCGTGAGAGGGTGAGAGAGAACAAGGAGCAGGGCCGGAGCACGGGTTTCATGCGCCCGAGGCGAAACTTAAAATTTGTGCCCCAGTTGTATAAAAAATAACAAGATAAATAAAATAATAAAATAAACAGTGGCGTAGCTATCGGGACTGCAGGGGGTGCGACCGCACCCCAGCGCGACGCAAAATAAAAACAAAAGGGCGCCAAAATACTGGATAAAAAAAAAGAATAATAATTTTAAAAAAAAGATAAATAAATTAGAAATAATAAGAAAAAAAATAATAATGATTATTAATGCGCCCCTAGGACCTTTGCGCGCTAGGCGACCGCCTAATGGCCGGCCGGCCCTGCGAGGTATGCGGGAGGAAAAGGGGTGAATGGGATAGATATGCAGGGGGATGGGGGAGCAGGTGAGTTATACACAGGGGCACAAGGGCCCCATCACCCACATCTCTATATACTGAGTGTGCCCCTGTGTATAACAACGCTGATCTGTGCTGCTCCATCTGATCTCACTGCGCAGTGATCCAGGGACCCTCCGATCGCCATTTAATGGGGTCAGGAAGGAATTTTTTTCCCCCATTGCACAGCAGGGGTTATGTTTCGCCTTCCTCTGGATCACAGCAACAAATTGCCCTTTGTGCATGAATTATCAGTGAGATCTTTATACACCCTGCATTGGTCTTCACTCCTTTGCTGCCGGAGGGGCCTGCAGTGCATTGCTCTGCGTGTTACTATATTGCTCTGCAATGTGCTGCAGGCCCCTACCAGCAAAGAGATTCATTATTTCAATAAAATACTCTCTTTAATCCAACCTATGTGTAGTGTCTTTTCTATCCGTTGTATCTATTGCTAACAGCTCAGTGATTCTTCCCCAGGTCATTGCACTAGTGTCACGCTGCCAAGCCGGGTGTGAGGGAGATTTATAGGGTCACATATACACTTCTGCCAAAACACGAGTGCAAACAGGAAGCCCCTCTGATCTCATATCTTTTATTACACAAAACGGTATCTAAAAAGGTAAAAAGAACATACATGGGATTCTGCTACAAATATCTCTCTAATTACAAACCAATTAGCAAATCATTCAGATTAGAGTCGAGCGAAAAGAAAGGGTTAAGTATCTCATGTACAGTATATGCAGTGCAGGCTGTTCTGCGCATTACATGCAGGGGACAACGTTTAGGGGATATAAGTAATGCTGATCTCAGAGCTGACCGGCTGACCTGCTCTTCTGGCTGACCGGAGGACCTGCTCTTCTGGCTGACCGGCTTCCCTTCTTCCAGCTAACTGACCTGAATTGTGGCCCCTGTATCTCCCAATTAAACGTTTTATTGGCATATTCTTGTTTGACTCGTTCTATACAGACATTTTCTATATATTCATTGTGGGATTTGATAACATCTGTAAGATCTCTCAGAATATCACATTCTGTACGTTTGTGCTGAATATTTTTCCATTCTCAATTTACTTAATATTAGTTTTTGGCTTCAATTATTTATATCGAGCCCAAAATACCTTTATACAGGATGCTGTTCCCTTTATCCCACAAATGCTGCTTCATTAAAGCCCGTGGGTGGCACTTAATGCATTCTCAGACTTTTAGGCAACATCCCTAATTTCCAAACGTGGGATAAAATCTGTGCATATTTAAATGGTTAATTTTTCCATTTTTCCATTGTGACAAAATATCAATTTTCTCACTCAGACTACTAAATCCCTCCCCAAAAATATCCGTTTCACATAAAAGTGTGTGCGCGTCTCCTTCCGCCTAACTGGCACGTCGTCCTTACGGGCGCCACTCCTTGCAACTCCACGCTGCCCTCCAGTGGTAAAAGAAATAAGATACATTTACTGTACTCGTCTGGCAGCTGCTCCCGTATAAGGTGGGTAACTCTGTATTAGGGGTCTTGGTAGAGTATATTTTATACTTATGTCGGATAGATGAGAAAATAATATTCCTAACAGGTTATTGTGAGAGGCCTTGGATCTGATCCTATATGCACGCAGCCCTCGCCTCTCTGACCTTGAACACATACTTCAATCTGATTTTTTGAGACTTGAAACTGGATTTCCCAAAACAAACTGATTTTAAACACTGACAAGACTGTAACAATGGTATTTGGGACCAGAGCTAAATTGCTAAAGCTGCCAATGACAGAGCTTCAGATAAAAACCAGCTCTAATACCATCCTAGCCCCTGTTACTTGTTTGAAATATCTGGGCATATAGTTCAACTCCCATTTAACATTTGGGATGCACATTGATACCCTGACATCCAAATCCTATGCCAAACTAGGTGTACTTTACAGGAACAAATCCTCCCTAAGGCCCTCATGCAGTAAGCAGCGATAAGCCACTTATCACCAGTTTATAGCCAAAAAAGCCTACAGCGATTCAGAAAGCCCAGAGAAGCTGGCGATTAGAGCAAAAATAACCGGGGTTTTTTTGCCGGAAAATAAATAAATAAATAAAATCGGCAGACGCGCGGTGATAAGCCACTTTTCAGCACTGATCGCCAGTTTTTCAAACACGCTCAATTCTATAAGCCCTGATCAGCTTATTGCGGCTGATCGCCACTTTAAAATTGCTGTTTCTTCTCCAAATTGTCCCGCCACAAAAGTTGGCAAGAAGGTGGGGTGAAGCTGCGATGAAAATAACATGCATGTGTCCCAGAGCTGATATCCATTAATATCAGCACCAGAGACCCCCGGCATGAATCCGATGCATAAAAAATGCATTTACAGGCAACTTCATTACCGCCAAGGCAATGAAGGGGTTATACACCCGTGCCAGGCTTATTGTGGGTAGCGGGGGTGGGTGAAGGTGGTATTTGGCCCTGGGTGGGTGTTTAGGCCTTGCCAGGGGGTTGCAGGATGACTTAACCTCTTCTTTAACTTCGTGGTTAATACCGCTAAGGTAATGAAGGGGTTAACCCCTCCCGCTACCCCCCCCCCCCACCCGGTAGGCCTAAACACCCATCCTTGGGGCCAATACCCCGTTCATCCACCCCCACTACCCACAATAAACAAAAATACACATAACAGCCCCACTAGCCACCTCCTAGGTCCCTAATAAACCATTACAATATTCATAAAACCATTATTTTGTTTACACCCAGGATTATTACATGGGATTAGGGCTATGTTATTCAGTGAGGGGTTGTATGTTTGTATTCGTAGGGACAGGCAAGGCCGGAGTCAGATGGGTTTCTCCTGCCTCTGTCCTCCCTGTCTCCTGACCCTTCCTGTAGCCGGACAAAGAAGAAGAAGCAGGCACACGGTCTTACTCAAAGGAGGTTTAATATGCCATAAAGTCCAACGTTTCGGCAGTCTAATACTGCCTTTCTCAAGGTGAAGGCTGCCAAACACAAGAAAACAGTCACAATATATACCACCCCCCTGATACTCTCCCCGCTCTGCCACATAACCAGGATGTTGACGCCCCCTAGTGACGTCAGAGCTACCATATGGCGCCCCCTAGTGATGTCAGAGCTACCATATGGCGCCCCCTAGTGACGTCAGACGTCTAGGTCTAAATCCCTGGCAATACAGCATAGAGCTGTCTTGGAGGAATGCAGCCACAGCCACACCTCTCCCCAGACTGAACACTCCCCCATGATGACGTCAGCGTGACCCGCCCGTCGGGGGGAAGGGGGGGGTGTGCACCAATCAAGACTGTACTCACAGGGCTGGACAAAGATGTATCCGTCGCCATGGGATCAGTGTCAGAGCAGGGAGGAGTGACACACTCCTATAAATCACCCTGAAAGTGTAAATAAACCACACACCAAAATATTCATAAAGCATATGTGCACAAAACTAATACAGCAATATACTAATAAAAACATGTGACTGTATACTGCTGATGACATCAGTATAATCCTGCAAAGTTACCGTGAAATGCCACATAAGAATATGCAGTACATCAGTATTTAGAATATACTAGTGTGTATACCTAGTCAGAAATGGGTACACACAGCCAGGGGGGGGGGGGGGAGAGAAGGGGGAGGGAGGGAAGGGAAAAAAACCACACAAAAAGGATAATTTTCCCAATAGGTAAGTGCAGAGTCCATGGATGGTGCAAGATCAAATATGCCTGTAGAAAGACAAAAAATGACCTTCTATTAAGGAAGCATTTTAAATTCTGTTGCTCATTAAGACCCATACCGTTGCTGCTATTTAAAGCATGTATCCAGAATGCTTCACGTCTCAATAAGAAAGTCTCCCTATCTGGAGTGAGAAAATGTGAAAAGATATAGTGCGCTACTACAATCAATAAAAGTGAGGTGATATAGTGATGTACAAAAAGAGGTGACCTTTAAACACGTAGAGTATATGGAACGTCTGCAGCTGTGGCACCAGGGATGGCTCAAATACCCCCTAATAGCAAACAGAAATACAAAAAAACACAGCGCACAACGCTCATAGTGCATTAAAAATTATATTAGTAACCACAAAATAAAGGTGAGTATTAAGCGTACATTTAGATAGAAAAAACAATCATTTCAGGGTTAATGTTACCCAAGCACCAACGGACGCCAATAGAGATGTCGTGGCTCTCTCCTTCTCAATCCCTCAGCCTCGGGGGTAGGGCCTGGGTGGTCTTCCAATCGGTTAGCTGTTAGTACAGCCCTCAGCCTCAAGGTAGTACTTAGGAGGTCTCCAGTTCAGCTGAACAGCAGTACAGCCAATTCGCCGTGCCAAGCAATAATGTCTTTCACTGTTCCAGTCTCTGTAGCAGCGGAGCACACGCTGTGGGGCGTCTATTTTTAATTTTTATGATTCTCCCGCTTTGGGGGGTGACTGAATTGACTACCGGTAGTCAGACTGTTACAGACCGAGCAGCTCATGCATCTAAAGTTACCCGGTCTGCCACCCTCCAGAAAATGAGGAGTTCTGTAGTTACCCTCATTATCTGCATGTATCAGGCTATCCGCCAGATTCCTCCCTCTTTTGAATGCCACCATTGGTGGTACACAGCAACTTTCAGATAATATATCATCATTTTGCAGAATATGCCAGTGTTTAAGACTGGTAGATTTAATAAAACCACCAGCTTGACTGTACGTAGTAAGCAGGAAGGAAAAGACTTGGATCACAACTATGAAAAAACGAGAACTGGAGGCTAATAGAAAAAATAACAAATTATTTATTGGGACATAACTAATTAAAAAGAGAAACCTCTCGCATGGTGCGCTTTATCAAAGAGTAGTTTCACTGGTCTTAATCAAACTCTTATATGGTTTACACCCTCAAAAGCACCGCCCACCTGTGTCCAGGTAAACACAAACCCCCAGGACACAAATTCCCTGTGAAATGAAACACAGGAAAGGGGCGTAATGCTCAGAGGGAAGAGATCCACATAGAGGGAATAAACAGGTAAAAAATTAATAAAAAAGACCAATCACATACAAAAGAAATATCAATAACACATATATATCAACTGTGGAAACATAAACATACACATGTCCAAATCTATAGTGAATATTCAATGTATATTTAAACCATTGATTTGTTAATTTTAATATCATAAGATGGCATATGAATGGTATATCATCAAACGCCTAGACACAATAGATATGGTTTAAAGGACATATGTAAAACACAATATTATTCTAGAAAAAAGTAAATATATAGTTAGAAAAAGGAAAACAAATAATAAATAATAAAGAAGAATAGATGCCAAAAGAAAATGTAGGACAATTGAATTCATTAATAAATATATATCTTATTTGATCACTAGAAAGCAGAAAAAAATGACAATAATAAATAACTTAATAAACAGACAATCATTATTATCATCGTGAGACGGAAGCATAGCAAGAATACTCATACAAAATGTTCATGAAAAATGTTTTAGATTTAAAATTTGTCCCTGAAGAAGCTCCTTTGCTGGAGGGAAACGCGCGTTGGACGCGCAATGTTGTCAGTCTCCTACTTGGAGCTGTTTTAATGTAGTGTCAGCAGTCTCCTGGCTCTAACTGTGTTGATCCCATTAGTTAGTTATTTATTTAATCCTTTAATTTTATAGTGAGTGTGCCTGCTTTCCTTGCACAGCACTGCCGTGTCTGGCAGGTCTATGCTGCAGTGTATGTACTAAGTGAACTTAAAGTGATTTGTTACCGGCGCTAACCACACCCAATCTGTGATAAAATAGTGCACAAAATTAAAATTCAAAATAAAATGTGTCAAGGTGATCACTGATCAAATTCTCAACCTTCCAGGAATGTGTACAGATTCCTTTCAATAGTAGCTTGTCCGGGATGGGAAGGGAGCGAAGATAGCAGGGATACACCATGAAAAATAAAAAATAAATGCATACAATAGTGTAATAAGTTCTTTTCAATCTGGATAAAACATGTATGTCTTGGCTCTATAGCAATGCCTACTTACAGCAGGTCAAAAGGTAAAAAGCATTGATCTACACAGCAGGTAGAAAGGTGTCAGGATCTTCAGGAACAACAGCCCAGGTTTACAGCATAAGAAATCAGCACCTCAGCTCAGACGTCAGTAGATGTGAGTGGATCAGAGACATGCAAAAGAAAGGCAGACCATAGTGTCGATCGTGCATAAAATTTATATAAACAAACAACAAATTTTAGGAATTGTACTCACATTGTGTACATAATCATAGTTCACATAAGGCTTTACTTGAGGCAAATGGAGTGCTGGTTCAGTGTGGAGCAGCTCACCGGGGATCTTCTCCTCAATGAATGCTCCTGAGGAAGTTGTCTAGTACGACGAAACGCGTAGAGCCACTTTCATTGCTGCAGCTGCTCTTTCTACTGAAGGCTTCAGAGTTGCTGAGTTCCCCCACCGTTTGCCTCCAAGACCGGATGCCGTCACCCCAACAGCGGATGTGACGTCAGACGCCATCTCCCACCCGGTCTGTTGTGAGTCTAAGGAGAAGATCCCCGGTGAGCTGCTCCACACTGAACCAGCACTCCATTTGCCTCAAGTAAAGCCTTATGTGAACTATGATTATGTACACAATGTGAGTACAATTCCTAAAATTTGTTGTTTGTTTATATAAATTTTATGCACGATCGACACTATGGTCTGCCTTTCTTTTGCATGTCTCTGATCCACTCACATCTACTGACGTCTGAGCTGAGGTGCTGATTTCTTATGCTGTAAACCTGGGCTGTTGTTCCTGAAGATCCTGACACCTTTCTACCTGCTGTGTAGATCAATGCTTTTTACCTTTTGACCTACTGTAAGTAGGCATTGCTATAGAGCCAAGACATACATGTTTTATCCAGATTGAAAAGAACTTATTACACTATTGTATGCATTTATTTTTTATTTTTCATGGTGTATCCCTGCTATCTTCGCTCCCTTCCCATCCCGGACAAGCAGTGTATGTACTACCATTATCACTGCATTTGCCAGCTTTATCACTCTAGCACTCTTATTTTAACACACTAAAGTCTCCATTATAGTGCGCAGTGCTGGCTGATCTAGCAAGGTAGCTGGACATTTAACCCATTGGCCACTCACTTGTGTACATCTATACACTTCCATTATTGGGTCTCACCGTTGCTCCAGAGGGGTTAACACCCTGACTCCTAGCAATCTGTGTCCTCCATATCCCACCATTATTAAGTGGTTAAATGGGATAGTATGAACTTATAACTGACGACAAGGTTGCCTGATAGCGTTGATTTAATATATTTTTAATTCACATTACACATTACTTTGGTAATATATGTTTTAAGTAAATTTATTAAAAGTTAATTTTTACACTGTTATGGTGTGCATTTAAGTGAATTCTTTTAGGGGGCACATCCATTTTGTGTTTCCCTTCACCTTTTCTAGATCCCATTCTGTATTAATTCCTGCAGGGGATAATGTATCCAAAGAATGGATCCAAAACATCTCCCGCTGGTTGAGGAGCTTTAATCTATCACCCCCTCTCATGGGCATGGGCACCAGTTCTACAGCAGAAAAATGAACATTTGATAGACCTCCTGAAGGACAGTCAGTAAAATGTTTTGAAACTGGTAACATGAAATCTTTTCTTTTAATGGAACGTATATGCTCCATGATTCTGTTTTTAACAGGGCGTATAGTGCAGCCCACGTACCCTTGGCCACAGCCACAGGTAAGAAAGTATATGACAAATTGTGAGTCACAATTAATAAAGGATGGGATCCTATAGTTCTTTTTAGAATAAATAGTCTTAATAGACTTAATTGGTTTCGCATAGCAGCAAACGCAACATTTTCCACATTTAAAAAAACCTTTTATTTTAAACAGATTTGTTAGACTTCTTAGAGTCAAACAATCTTGGAGAAAGATAGTCAGATAAGGATTTGGATTTCCTAAAAGTAATGGCTGGACCCTGGTTAACTGAACTATGTAGGTCCTTATCAAGAGTGAGGGTCCCCCAATGTTTATAAATGATAGAACGAATCTGTTCAGCCTGGCGACTAAACTGGGTGACAAATAGAGCAGACGTCACTCGATCCAATTCATGTTTCTTCTTGAACTTCACAGACGAGTTCGATAACAAATCGATCCTGTTTGTAGATTTGACACACAGATATGCTGCTTCAATATCAGTGTGATTATATTTTCTTTGAGCAAATCGAGTTTTTAATTCCTCTGCTTGATGCTCAAATAAATCGTCATTTGAACAAAGCCGTCTTAGTCGAAGGAATTCAGCCTTGGGTATACTTCGAATGAATGATTTAGAATGACTGCTGTCTGCTTCCAATAAAGTATTACGTGAATGAGGCTTTCTAAAAATGTCCGTTTGAATAGTGCCTGTCGTGTCAATAAATAAAGTAATGTCTAAATAATTGATGTGATTCATGTGTTCTTCATAAGTAAATTTAAGATTTAAAGAATTAGTATTAAGTGTATGAATAAAGGCATGCAGTGCAGATAATAAATCCCCATCCCAAATCATAATCAAATCGTCAATATACCGTTTATAGAAAATAATCTGATGACGAAAAGAATTATCAGCACCGAAAATGTGTGTGGATTCCCAAAGACCCACAAACAAATTAGCATAAGAGGGGGCAAATGACGTCCCCATAGCAGTACCCCGTGTCTGAAGATAAAATTGTGCATCAAAAGAAAAATAATTATGGGTGAGCAGAAACATAATAGAATCCAAAAGAAAGGCACGTAATGAAATGGACAATGTAGAAGCATCAAGAAAAAATTCCACTGCTCGAATCCCTTGCTCGTGATCTATGATTGAGTAAAGTGACATCACGTCCAATGTCACCCATCTAAAAGTCTTTTTCCAACTAACATTTTTTATATCTTAAAAACAAAAATAAAATAAATAACGAAAGAAAACAGAAATAGTCCTTGGCGCACTATCTGGTATATAAACCTGACAGAAAAATGAAGTCCAAAGATCTTGGTAGTGAGGATTGTTGGTCCGGAATCCAATCGTACTCAAAGTCCTCTGAGGTGGTGGAATCAGATTTGTGCGAATGATGCTTTAATGCATGCCAGACCAATATGATTGGGTTCAAAGCTGGATCTTAATGAATGTTGCAGATGTGTTTTGGGGTCAATGTCTTGGAAGGACTGGTGACCACTCCAGATGTGAAGTATTCAGAAATGTTACGTTCTTCCCTCTGAGCAATAATGACCTTCTGTATGTAGACTCTCTAATATGAGGAAAAAGCCTTAATGGACTGGTCATGCACAGCTGCATCTAAAGACTTAGTAAACAATTATTTGGAAGTCTGACAGGGAGGAGGAGTCAGACTTCCAAATAATTGTTTACTAAGTCTTTAGATGCAGCTGTGCATGACCAGTCCATTAAGGCTTTTTCCTCATATTAGAGAGTCTACATACAGAAGGTCATTATTGCTCAGAGGGAAGAACGTAACATTTCTGAATACTTCACATCTGGAGTGGTCACCAGTCCTTCCAAGACATTGACCCCAAAACACATCTGCAACATTCATTAAGATCCTGCTTTGAACCCAATCATATTGGTCTGGCATGCATTAAAGCATCATTCGCACAAATCTGATTCCACCACCTCAGAGGACTTTGAGTACGATTGGATTCCGGACCAACAATCCTCACTACCAAGATCTTTGGACTTCATTTTTCTGCAGGTTTATATACCAGATAGTGCGCCAAGGACTATTTCTGTTTTCTTTCATTGTTTGTTTTATTTTTGTTTTTAAGCTATTGTTGTACTTACCTTGTGGATAGGTTTGTGGTTTTTCAATCCTTAGGCAGCCGTCTTCTCAGTTTGTTATATTAGTCTGTAGAATTCACTAGTTTATTGTTGTATCTTTGTAAGGGAATTCCAACATTTAGAGCACTTATCCATCATTATCGTGTATAGTTAAGTTAGGCTAATAGGTTAAGCGCTTAGTATATGTTTAGTTTAATTTTTTCTATCATAACATTTTTTATAGCGGATAAAAGATCCATAGAATCTCTCAGAAAAGAAGGCAGATTTTTTACCAGTGGCTGTAAAAAACCATCAATGTAGCGTGATAACCCATCTCCCAAAGATCCAATACTGGCCACAATGGGCCGCCCAGGAGGGCGGACAAGTGACTTATGGATCTTTGGGAGATGGTGGTAGATGGGCACAATAGGTGAGGCATTGTAGAGAAACTCATATTCCTTTGTGTTAAGTACAAATAGGGCCTTTCCTTCTTCAAGAATCTCTTTCAAAAGGTGTAAAAACTCACATGTGGGATCATGTCAATTTTGTATAAGATTCAACATCCTCAAGTAATCTAAGTGCCTCTGCCTGATAATCTGAAGAAGAGGGCACCACAATGGCCCCTCCCTTATCAGCCTTTTTGATTGTAATAGACCTATCTTCCCTGAGGGCAATCATCTCCTGGAAGTCAATATCTGACAGATTCGTTTTATTTAAAGAGGGAACCCCCCGGGGTACAATACCCCTAGCCAATAACCTGAGATCCCTCTCAACCAGCTTCTCAAAGGTCTTAATATTATGATTGTTAAAAATATGAGGGCAAAAGGTTGATTTCTTCTTAAGACCTAAGTGTAATTGCCCAAAGAAGCTGAATGAGGAAGGGATCTCAGGCTCCAAATCCTGATTTTGTTCATCATAAAGATCTCTAAGATCTGATAAAGCACATTGTTCACGAAATGAATGCAAATCCAAATTCTCCATTGAAACATCAATACCATCAACATTCTCAGCTAGACCTCTATCAGTGGAATATAGTGGAACCTCTGTTGTCCCTTTTTTCTATTAAAATATTTTTTAAGAGACAATTTGCGAATTAATTTTTGGAGATCAATGATGGTATTGAATAAATTAAAATCTTGGTATGGGGCAAAATTTAAACCTCTATTTAGAACCGCAATCTGGTCATCTGTAAGAGTCTTATGTGAAATGTTGATAACATTATCCACAACTTCTCCTATGCATATTTCTTTCTTTTGCTCGATCCCCCGGATCCCCCTCCCCCTTCTCTTCTTTGATGATCTCCTTGTCCTCTTTCGTTTTTTGACTCCTTTTGAAACAAGGAGTATGAAGGTTTATCTTCTTTCCGAGAGGGCATCATAACAGATTTTTGTGAAGAGTCGGTTTCAGGGGAGGTAGATCTAACTCGCCAATTATCATCATCATCACAAAAGGAAACGCCTAGTGAACGACTCTCATAGTCAGAACCATCTGACTCAAAACTGGAAGCGTTTCCATGGCGTTTTAGGATGGATTTATTCGGGTTCTTGGAGTCACCTTGTTTTTTATTATTCTGATATTTAGAACCAGATTTTGGTTGTGGCTTTTGTGCGTTTGTAGTGTAGCGTTGCCATATATAAACTTGCTGCTTCTCATAGTCTATCTTGTCCCTATCAAACTTTTGTTGTTTCTTAATCATTAGAGACTTTTCCATAGCACCCACGTTGCTTAAAAGTGTTTGGTCATATTTAATAAAATTCTCCATTTTTCTGCAACCTTTCAATTTATCCTGTAGGACTTTCACATTGGCTCTCACTTTCTTTTTTTTAATTTAGCTTATACTTAATGATCAATTTGATTAGCTTAAATGAGCAATGATCTAATATGGCTTTCCAGTCATTCTCAAAATCTTTATTAATAAAGCCAAAGGACGGTACCTTTTTCAAGCGTAAGCCTCACGGAATCCTTTTAACTCTAGCATAGTTCTCAAGAGTGGTAATGTCCCACCAATACCTAATGTCCTGTGATAACAGTTTTTCCAATGTAAGGAAGTGGGTAATTAAGTCAGCAGGCTCTTCACAGATGAAATTAGCACCTTCATCAAAAACTGACTCTGCCCTCCTCTGACGGTGAGTGTCTCCACAGTTAAAGGCATAGGTATCAGTAACCCCTTCCTCATCCTCCACTTCTACATAATCTTCCATAATAAAAAACACACAGGATAGGAATAGCACGAATACTCACTCCAGAGAAATAAAAAAAAATGTTCCACAGAAGGAAAAAATGTGAATAAATAGATGCCACAAAAAATAAATAAATAAATGGTTAGAAAAAAAAATAACGATAGCACTCCAGTTCTCAAATCACCAATTAAGTGATTACATACATATTCACGGGGTATAAGCCTCTTCTTATAATGTCAATAATGAAAGTCTTAATTCCAGGCTGAGCAGCCGTGGCCAAACCAGCAATATGCGAAGCAGAGGAAAAGACCTCCCAGCCCAATGTTACAATCCTGGTAAGATAGCGTGTATCACGCGCATGCTGTATTAACCCCCAGCAAAATGAATCCTTAGAGGGACCAAGGGCCCATCGTGTCCAGTGTTTTCCCGTTCAATGTGATCAAGGATTCATCACAGCTACAGTGCTTATTCCTACATGGTTGGTCTCCGATGTGCTGGGGGTTAATACAGCCTGCGCGTGATACACGCTGTCTACCAGGCTTGTAGCGTCGGGCTGGGAGGTCTTTTCCTCTGCTTCGCTTATGACTGTACGTAGTGGTAAATACAAGCCTGTCCTCCTTCTTATTTTTGGTAGCACTTACCTCTTTATCCAGTGCCCGGTCTAACACAGCAGGAGGATATCCCCTAGCCAGGAATCTACTACGTAGTTCTCCAATAGCTGGTTCAATATTATCCTTCCTGCTCGTGATTTTGCAGACCCGGACTTTCTGTGAAAAAGGTAATGCATCAATAAGAGAAGGAGGATGATGGTTATCTGCCCTTAAAATGGCATTTCTGTATGTATCCTTTCTAAAAAGATCAGTATGTAACTCCCCATTAGTCTGTGTAATGAGGACATCTAAAAAAGAGAGTTGCTGTGTACCACATCATCTGAAAAACACGGTGGAGGCAGTGATGGCATGGGCATGCATGGTTTACAATGGCACTGGGTCACTAGTGGTTTTTGATGATGTGAACGAAGACAGAAGCAGCCGGATGAATTCTGAAGTGTATAGGGATATATTGTCTGCTCAGATTCAGCCAAATTCAGTGAAGTTGATTGGACGGCGCTTCACTTTACAGATGGACAATGACCCAAAACATACTGCGAAAGAAACCCAGGATGTTTTTAAGGCAAAGAAGTGAAATATTCTGCAATGGCCGAGTCAATCACCTGATCTCAACCCGATCGAGCATGCATTTCACTTGCTGAAGACAAAACTTAATGCAGAAAGACTCACGAACAAACAACAACTGAAGACAGCTGCAGTAAAGGCCTGGCAAAGCATCACAAAGGAGGAAACCCAGCGTTTGGTGATGTCCATGCGTTCCAGACTTCAGTCATTGCCTGCAAAGGATTCTCGACAAAGTATTAAAAATTAACATTTTATTTATGATTGTGTTAATTTGTCCAATTACATTTGAGCCCCTGAAATAAGGGGACTGTGTATGAAAATGGTTGCAATTCCTAAACGTTTCATACGATATTTTTGTTCAACCCCTTGAATTAAAGCTGAAAGTCTACACTTCTATTGCATCTCAGTTGTTTCATTTCAAATCCATTGTGGTGGCGTACAGAGCCAAAATTATGAAAATTCTGTCAGTGTCCAATTATTTCCGGACCTAACTGTGTGTGTGTGTGTGTGTGTGTGTATATATATATATATATATATTTTTTTTTTAATGATAGGGATGTAAAGTAGGTTTGTAAATGAAAAAAAAAAATATGAAACCCTTAATACAGCTGAATCCCGTTATAACGCGGTGCTCTTGGTCCACATAATGAGCACGTTATAACCAGGATCGCGAAATGGTCGGCGCAATCAGGAAGAACGGTTCTGCGAGGACTTACCCGGCATCTGCAGCTCTCTCCACTTCATCAGGCTCCGAGGTGCTTACATACGCTCTCCCAAGCTTTCAATTTGACTGACTTTTGAGCGCAGGAGGGTCACATGACCCTTCTCTGATCAATGACAGCCCAACAGTGAATACATTTTATATAATACACATGCGGGAATTGAACCCTGATCACCCATGGACTGCACTGTGCAGTAGATGTTACGTTTGTTTATAGAGTCAGATTCATCACACCAATACTGTGGTGTAGCAGCTAGAGAATTGCACCAGCATATGAAAGATCATGGGTTCAATTCCCGCATGGTGTAGGGGTGTGTGTATATATGTGTATCAGCGTGTGTCTGTTAGCAATAATGCATTGAATATTATATAAAAATAAAACCTTGGAGATGTTTTTAAATCGGGAGCCACGCTCAGACAGCATTAAAAGCGGATTCGCGCTATAGCAGATTGCGCTATAACGGGGTTGAGCTGTACTAATATTTTGACCACAGGGTAAACGGGTTGGAGTAAGCCATGCTTCTTATCTGTACCAACATTAAATACCCAAGGGTTTAAAGATTGGTACATGTCTGGAGTGTTTATATCTAGCTAGCACCAACACTGTCCTGGGTTTCCATTACTCAATGCAATATAAAAAAATGTTTTTTTTTTTTTTTCAACTTTAAATTTTTATTGGAAAGTACAAATACAGCCAATGTTCCACAGCCCATTATTACATTTCCAGTTTTGTTAAACACATGTAATGACGCCTCGAAGACACATCCACTTAACACTTTACAAACAAGACCAGACGAACTTGACAAGGGGACAGGGAAAGAGGTTAGGGGTGGGAGGGAGGTGGTAGGTTGCCAGGCTCTGGTGCAGTTTTTTAGATATCTCTTGTTCAACCTTTTAGGCAATAGCTAAGGGTTTTAACTGGGACAGGTTCTTCTGAGGTTTCTTTCTTTTATTTGTTTTTCCCTATTCTATGACTACATGAAGGTCTGCTAACTGTGCGTCGCTGAGTCGTGTTGTCTAATCTGCCCTTAAAGGAGAACGCACCTAGTTTAATTAGTGCAAGATTGAGGTGGCGTCCACTCCTGGGATGTCTACCTGGGTCAACCATGGATCCCAGACCTTTAGAACATTTGTGCCGGAGTCATTAACTAAACTCGTTAATTGTTCCATCCGGCAGACATGCCAAATTCTGTTTTTGATCTTAGGGATAATTGGTATCTCCTGCTGTTTCCATAATGCTGCGATCTCACATCTTGTGGCTGTAGCAAAATGCGCGATTAATTTATGCGACGCATTTGACAGACCCTGGATCCGCATGCCCAATAGGAACAGCCACGGGTCCAGGGGGATCTCCAAATCGAGAATCCGCTGAATCCAATCTCTGATTTGTTCCCAAATAGGGGCCCCCTTAGTGCAAGACCACAACATATGTCGGAGGTCAGCTGCTTCCCCACACTGTTTAGGGCAGAGAGGGGAGTAGCCTTTTACAAATTTCGCTAAGCGCGTCGGAGTGTAATACCACCTCATAAGGACTTTATATGCGTTCTCCTTTAATGTGGTGCAGATTGAGCTTTTCGCCGCCGCCTGTATAATTCTGTCCCATTCGTCGTCCTCTAAAGTCTCTCCTAGGTCTGATTCCCAGTGTCTCATGTAACTCAGTCTATTGTCAATGGGCGACTTCTGGCAGATCACTTCCCTGTACATTCTAGATGTGAGTCCCCTTGTGTCCGTATCTCTGGAACACAGCTGCTCAAAATTTGTTCGCGCCGGTCGAATTGGCGTTTTATTGTAGAAATCTCTGATCTGGAGGTACCTAAAAAATTTGTTTGGGATATTCTTAGAGGATTTAATTTGGTCAAATGTTTGTATGGTCGTTATGCCCTCCAGATCTTTTAGACGGGAGAAGCCCTTCTGAGTCCATATCAAGAAATTTTTGCTATTCAGGTCCGGAGCGAAGTCTGGGTTGCCCACTATTGGTGTCATTAATGATGTTTTGGTAGTCAAATTACATTTGAATTTCGTGGCCTCCCAAACTTATAATGAATTGACCATGGTCTGCAGCGGATTGTTCATCTTGCGTACCCCTTCTCTGGGTAGCCAGATTAAATTTCGGATTTCAATTGGTGCACAGCATCTCTTCTCCAACTCAACCCATCTCCGTAGGCTTGGGTCTGTGTGCCATTGGAAAATCTGCCCTAATTGGGCTGCTTTATAGTAGGCCTGCAAGCAAGGCACCGCTCACCCTCCGCAGGATGAATGGGACGTTTTAATATTCCTTTAGCAATTCTTGGGTTTTTCCCGTTCCAAATAAATTTTATAATTTTTGACTGGAGGGAGAGGATGTCCGCCTGCACCAAAGGGATAGGGAGACTCTGGAAAAGATATAGCATCTTTGGGAGGAGATTCATTTTCACGCTATGTATCCTCCCAATCCATGAGATGCTCCCCTTCATCCAGGTTCGGAGATCCTCCCCCAGCGTCTTTATGATCTTGGGGAAATTTGCTTTATATAAAGTTTTGTACTCCCTTGTGAGATAAACCCCTAAATATTTGATAGCGGAGGGTTGCCATTTGAACTGAAAATTGAGGTCAATCAGTTTTTCAACTTCTTTTGGTAGATTAATATTGAGGGCTTCTGATTAAGACTGATTGATCTTAAATCCCGAAATTTGGTTAAATTTGCCCAGTATGTTGAATACATTTGGGAGAGATGTGAGAGATTTGGCTATTGTGAGAATGACATCGTCCGCATATAGAGCGGCTTTGTGCATTTGGTCTCCCACAGGGATACCAGAGATATCTGGGTTATTTCTGATGTGTGCCGCCAAAGGCTCTATACATAAGGCGAACAGTAGTGGCGACAGCGGGCATCCTTGACGTGTTCCGCTTTTGATTTCAAACTGTTCTGAGGGGAAACCTTGATATCTCACTCTTGCTGTTGGGTTTTTATACAACGCCAGGATGGCCTGCAGGAGGCGTCCCTCAAAGCCAAATGCTCTCAGTGTTTCCGATAGGTAGGGCCAATCTATTCTATCGAAGGCTTTTTCAGCGTCCAGACTTAACACCATGGAGTGAATTTTTTCTTTTTGGGCCAGATCAATTAGGTCAATAATTCTCCTGGTGTTATCTGCCGCTTGTCTACCTCCGATAAACCCTACTTGATCCGTGTGAATTAACCCGGGAAGAACACTACCCACCCTGTTGGCTATAAGTTTAGAGTATATTTTGAGGTCCAAGTTAATCAGTGAAATGGGCCGGTAGCTCTTACAGTCTGCCGGGTCCTTTCCGGGTTTATGGATCACCGATATTGAGGCTTGGAGCATTTGTGCTGGGAATGAGGCCCCTGCTAAGATTTCATTGAATAACTTTAACATGTGGGGGGCTAGAATTTTTAAATATTTATTGTAATATAAGTTCGAAAAGCCATCTGGCCCTGGGGCTTTAGCCGGTTTTAGTGCTTTGATGACCCCAGAGAGTTCCTCCATCGTGAAGTCCGACTGGAGTGCCTCCCTTTCGCATCTCTTCAAAATGGGTAAATGTGCCTCTATTAAGAAGGTCCGTAAATCCTCCTTTGTTTTCGGATTATGGGTTACCTTATCTCCATTGTATAATATTTCGTAATACTTTTTGAATTCCCCTGCTATGTTCGCTGGGATGGAGGTAAGGTCCCCATCTTGGTTTCGAATTGCGTGAATGTGATAGTTTGGAAGCTTGTTTTTTTAGCTTATTGGCAAGTAGTGTGTCAGGCTTGTTAGCTTTTTCATAAAATTTCCGCTTGGACCAGGTCAATTCCTTCTCGGCCTGGGCGGAGAGGAGGAGGTTAAGACTAGTTTTAGTGGCTAGTATTTGAGTTAACGTGTGGGCATTCTTATTTTTTTGTGGAGGGAGGAAAGCTCTGCTAGCTGTTCCTCTAGCTTCAAAATTTTTCCCTCCCGTTCTCTTTTCCGTTTAGCGGCCAGATTCATAATGACCCCCCTGAGGGTAGCCTTATGGGCCTCCCACAGTCTGGAGTGCGTAGCCACACTCCCCTCATTCTCCTCGAAGTATTGTGTGAGCTTTTCCCCAATTTCCACCTGTAGGGCTGGGATTTTCAGCAAGATTTCGTTTAGTTTCCAGTTCGCTCTAGGTCTGTCTAGTGGGATTAGTGTGCACCGCAGCTCTATAGATGCATGGTCTGACCATGAAATATCATGGATCTCGGTGCGAGAGACCCCAGGGACCATTCTGTTGGATACAAGGAAGTAATCTATCCTGCTATATGTGTCATGTGGGTGTGAGTAGAAGGTGTATTCTCTCAGTCTCTGGTGTTGTTCCCTCCAGATGTCGAGTAGTTGGCAGTCACGTAACCCTTTTTTAATTGTTAGTATGTCAGATCTGTGTGTAATATTAGTGGATGAACATCTGTCAAGGTCCTCCCGTAGTGCCCTGTTCAAGTCTCCAGCGACAATGATATTACCTCTGGCCACTTTGTTGAGTTTCCCAAAGAAGGTAGAGAAAAAAACGGGGGCCGTCTCATTAGGGGCATATATTGTTGCTAGAGTAATTGGGAACCCTTGGATTGCACCTCTTACTATGAGGAATCTGCCCTCTTTATCTTTGAAAGTCCTATCGGGTACGAACGGTATTCTTTTATGAATTAGTATGGCCACCCCTTTTTTTTTGACTTTCGCGGAAGACAAAAAGTGTGTCGGGTAGTCCTTATCCAGGAATTTGGGGTAGTTGTCTTGAGAGAAGTGTGTTTCTTGCAGAAACAGAATTTCTGCCCCTTTACGCTTATAATCTCGGAAGGCGATTCTGCGTTTAACCGGGCTGTTAAACCCCTTAATGTTATGTGATACTAGCCTGAGTTCCTTACTCATTTAAAAGTATGAGATGACTTTGCTGCCGATATCTGTTCTTGATTGATGCACCTGGACCACAATCCCGACCTCCTCTTCTTCTCGAACTGCAATACCTCACTTCACCACCTACAGCAATACACAAGGGGGAGCACACAAGAGGGTACACCTGGGGGGACACAACAAACACTAGACAAGACAAAAGACAGTAGAATTCTCGTCGTCTCGGCGACGTCGCCTCCTTGACGAGATCACCGCCTTTGGGAAGCTGGACTCCTCTCCAACCGTCCGGAGGAAACGTGGGATGAAGTTCATTCACCCACCGCGTCCAGTCCCAAAGGACTTCACTAGGGCCCAGGAGATCCACCCTCCTCCCCCCTAGTGCGTGGCCCATGCGGATTTTTGAAGCAGGTCACTCCCCCCCACTCCTGCCTCGCTCTTCCTGAGCTTGAATTAATAAAACCTAACATATACTATGCATAACCAGAGTCTGTCCCGGCTTTGTTCACCCCTGTAGTGTATCAGGCTAATCCCTCGGTGTCATGGCCTCAGCAACCTGTGTTTCTTTGCTTCTCCTCCAGTTCTCGTCCCCCTACTTGAGGTCTGGTCCCCGGCCACGGTGAAGCTGTCACCAAATAAAGAAACTCACCCCCGAGTGAAAGAGCGGTGATCTCCGACACCCCAACTACAGATGTCCAGTGATCAAGCAACCTGCGCTGAAACTGAATCCCTGGTGAGAAAATTTGCGGCCTACCTTTCTGATGATGGCGGCCCCCGACACAAGATGGCGAAGCAGCTCTAGAAGGCAGGAATCCACAGTGAACCGCAGGAGCAGGAAGAGAGCGGTGAGCGGGAAACAGGAGCGGGCGCACGCACCTCCGCACTGGTGAGAGATGTCTTCCAAAATGGCCGCCCCCCGGATACGCATCACAGCTGTGCCCCGGAAGGAGCGGCACCATCTTGGAGGTGGCGCGGAACCAGCTCCCACCGGCGCGACCAGATGACGTCACCAGCAAGACCAAGGACAGCCGTAAGCCCATCAAGGCGTCCAGAATGCGCCGGATGACCCGCGCAGGCCTGGATTAGTCATCTCACCGGCCCGACGCGGGCTTTTTGAATTTTGAGTCTGGGAAGAATAGAAAGACATACGGGAAGGGAATTAGTATAGCGCCGTAGCGGCAGAACCATTAAGCGAGTAAGGGCAGGGTGAGTGATAGAGAGGGAGTTAGTAAGAGGATAAAAGCAAGTAGATGAGAGGAAATAAGCCGAAGTGGAGACATTTAAGGAGACAATACTATAAGAAGGAGTAAGGAAGTAGACTTGAATTTAAAGTGGGGTAGGGATGCAGCAAGTAGTAAGGAAGTGGTAGAGGGGAGAGCAAGGAGGAGAGGAAGTAGGGAGCTAGAAAGAAAGAAGAATAAATGTGGAGAAGTGAGGAAATCAGAAAGCTATAGAAATGTGCAAGTTAGATAGTGGGAGTGGTGACTGGAAGTGGAGTGAAGGGGGACGTGAAGTAGGACTTGGTAGGTTAGGTATCAAAGGAGGTAGAGAAGTGTTAGTAGGTTGGTGAAGACAGGTTGAGTGGGAAAGGAGAAGGGAAGTAAGGAGCAGGGCGACACAAGGTTTAGATAGACAGATGCGATCGCTGGGGAAGGTTGAAATCAAAAAAATGTTTTAAAGCACTTTACTACATTTGTGAAGTAAGGCTTTAACCGATAATAAACAATACAGACCGGCGCCAATTAGTCCAAGGTGATACTAATGTCCAGCACTGAAAGAGTCTCAGAATAGTAGATAGCTGCAGTAGTATCTTCACAGCTTGTCTTCAATGATTGGACTCCATATGTATGTGCATGGGAGAAAAAATAGACAAAGAAAACATATCATAGTGCAGTATGCAAACAACCAAACATGCAGGACAAACAGGACAAGACAAACACTACATAAAACAGGCAAGGCTGACTAATCCTACAATAAAGTATTTATTAACACAATTAAAATGAAAATGATGAGGTAGCACACGTGGGATCCGGTGGGTAAAAACCGGAATCCTACTTACAGTACTGCCACAGGACATAAGCAGGGGTGTAAGGATAGATGGTAACCGGCAGCAGCTCCGTTTTTTCAGTCCTCAGACCTCCAGGGATCTCTCTCTCTCCGTGACCAGAAGCACGTCACACCACGCGGCTTGACGGATCTCGTGGAGCTCCTGGTGCTGTCTGTCAAGCTCAATCCGGAAATCCGCTGCTAGGAGGCGGGTGCAATCGCCGAATTTCCTTTCACTTGGCTGCAAGGCTCCCGCAGTCACTACCAGTCCTCTGCCACACTCAAAATGCAAATCTGCCCAACGCGTTTCGTGCGCATGCGCACTTCTTCAGGGGGTGAGCCTGTTTTATGTAGTGTTTGTCTTGTCCTGTTTGTCCTGCATGTTTGGTTGTTTGCATACTGCACTATGATATGTTTTCTTTGTCTATTTTTTCTCCCATGCACATACATATGGAGTCCAATCATTGAAGACAAGCTGTGAAGATACTACTGCAGCTATCTACTATTCTGAGACTCTTTCAGTGCTGGACATTAGTATCACCTTGGACTAATTGGCGCCGGTCTGTATTGTTTATTATTTGTCTTGTTTTTCCAACCTGTCTTGGAGTTGGTATCACCTGGCAGCCTAAGTTTATTATTATATATTTATATTTTATTGTGTGCACTATCACATTATAACATTATTGTCACTGCACAAGATTTTTTAGCGCTATATACACCCATTTTTTTCTTGTTAAGGCTTTAACCGAACATGAAAATCAGTATTCTGAAGGAGCAAGTCACACGCTTTTTATAAAAAAAAAAAATTTAAAACAGGATTGAAGCAGAGGGTCTCCCCAAGCTGAACCGCATTCATTTCAACTCTGGGACCCCCCATTTCGATAATACTTCCCTCCAAAGGGGGTGCCAGGCTATACGATAAAGGGGGTAACCAGGCTATACAATAAAGGTTACCACTGGAACGGTGAGCCCCTGGCAGCTACCTGGCACCATAAGCCAGGGGCCAGGCATTATAACATGTGAAAGTTAAAGTGTCCCCTGCCTTTCCACTTTTCATAGAAAAATGGAAAAAATGTGTGGTGCTCTGAAAAAAAGCCTCAAAATATGTAGTACAAAAATTGTAACGTTCAATAAATGTATATAATGATAACGGAAATGAAAAGCCCCTGGATAATGGATAAGGGATAGCCAATCCATAGGACACAGAACAATCATGTATTAATCACTGCTCCATTGTAATCTGACTAGTGGGCTAGGGCCCCCACGAGCACTGTAGTAAGGGGCCACACAATAAAGTGTCCCAGCATATAATGTCAGAATGGAGAATGTGCTTGTGATAAAATAACTCACAGTTAGAGTTGGTAATGTCCTTTTGGCTGTGCAGGTTTCTTCTTTCACAGTAGGGGGCGTGCTTCTGTTTTTTCTGGATGACTTGACACGAAGCAAAAGGAAAAAGCAGGCACTAATACTCAGGAAAGTAAAAAAAGGTTGAATGAAATCCAGGAGAGCGTGTGCCCATAAAAAAAGACTATTTTAATGGAAACCACAAAAAAATACAGCTACATTACGGGGTATACAGACCCCCACCAACGCGTTTCGAGCCGCGTTGGTGGGGGTCTGTGTATTCAAATACTTTCTAGGCAAGCTACCCACCTATCTGAACAAGCTCCTCACCCCTACCACGTGTAGCACTTATCATCTGAGATCAGACTCCAACAGACTGCTCATGGTCCTAAGGTTCAACAAAGTATCCGGACGCTCCTCCTCATAGGCCTTCATTATACCACCGGCGGCGGGACACGCGCGCTACCTCCGTGCGATGCGCTGCCCGAAACTTGCACTGCAGGCAGGAGGCATCGGGAGGCGAGGCCATGATGTCACGTGAGTGGTTCACGCTCATTGGCTGAACCGCTCACATGACGCGGCCATCGCTCCAGAAAATAAAATTCTTGGATCTGTTCGAAAATTTGCGCACTTGGTCACCCATTCTTAGCGTGCGCTCATAGGAAAACTTTTATTTGTTTTGGTGGCGCACAACGTTCTGCGCTCCGCCGCTTCGGGTATAATCACGGCCTTACCGTGCACCCCAAAACTGGAACAACCTACCAGAGACTCTTGCAGATGCCACCAGTCTAAGTTCTTTCAAAACTAAGGCTGTCTCACATTTTAATCTGGTCTGTAACGGTTACATGCGCCTATAATATATATATTATCTCTAACTGTGCATGCAATGTCTTGTATATAATGTATACCCTGTTCACTTAATGTAACTATGGATTTGTAACCATGTATCTGTCATCATAACTCTGTGCCCAGGACATACATTGAGAGTTACCTCATTTTCAAGTATTGCTTCCTTCCTGGTAAAACATTTGATAAATAAATAAAATATCCGAGGCCTAAGGAGCGAACACATGATTAGGAAATGCAGGAGGGGGGTGCAGGACCCTCCAGGACTGAATGGGTGAAAATCCCTCAGCTGCCCCAGGGACATCAACTTTAGGATTTCCTGTACAAGTGTACAGGCATACCCCGGTTTAAGGACACTCGCGAGTAAGGACATATCACCCAATAGGCAAACGGCAGCTCGCGCATGCGCCTGTCAGCACGTCCTGAACAGCAATACCGGCTCCCTACCTGTACCGAAGCTGTGCGCAAGCGGGGAGACTATAGAGCCTGTTACACATGTGTTATTTACATCAGTTATGCGCGTATATGAGGATTGCAGTACAGTACATGCATCGATAAGTGGGGAAAAGGGAGTGCTTCACTTTAAGTACATTTTCACTTTACATACATGCTCCGGTCCCATTGTGTACGTGAATGCGGGGTATGCCTGTACCACCTGATAAGATTACACAAATAATGCAATAAATTGCACCCATTTAAGAAATATAGCGCTGTGCCATTTGTTTAAATAGAGCTGCGTTAACGTTCTGCCACCGTTAACCTGCGTTAATAGATGCGACCAAATCTGTACATCATTTTCTTTTACACTACATTAAGGTGAGACTATAATTACACGTTTATAATGTGAGGTCTATGAGCTGAAAGCGCAGCTTAGTGCAGGGGTGAGCAAACTTTTTATGCCGAGCCCCCCTTTTCATCCATAAAATTTCTCGGGCCCCCCCTGCCTGACGTAATCAAAATCACATGAAAAAAAAAACAAACCTTTATTAAACGGTATACAATATAAATCCAAATATGTCTATAAATACTTACATATTTCAACAGCTCGCGCTTGCAAAATTAGGCTGCGTCCACGCTGCCGCTGAGAGCGGTGACATCACCAACTCTCCAAGCATGAGCGCAGGGTGTCCTGCATCATTTTGCAAGCGTGGATCGGGGCTATTTGTGTGTGTTTGTGTGTGTGTGTGTGTGTGTGTCTGTGTGTGGCTGTATGTGTGTGTGTGTGTGTGGCTGTGTGTGTGTGTGTGTGCATTGACTTCTGCTGAGCGCACTTCAAAGTCAATTTTGTTTGTCTCCCCAAGCGCCGAGCTTGGGAGAGCGTACGTGCACAAAGGCAATACTTTTGGGGGGCATTCATCCACCTCTTTGCTACCTCCCTTCCCTCTCCCCCCCTTTTGTTTCTACCTTCCCCTCCCTGCTCTTTGGCTTGCTATCCCCATTGTCATCCACACTCCTACCTACATTATTATTATTTATTATTTTTCCGTTTTCAATGTTTTCACTTTTTTTTTATTATTTCTGTACATTCATAGTGTGATTGATACAGTGGCAGCCGACCCTTTCCCTCGCAGTGGATCGCAGCGAAGCAGGTTGCCAGCGGAGGAGAGCAGGAACACAGCGCTATTGCAGGGCAGACACCGGGAGGGGCGTTTGACTTCACCGTGCTCGGGCGTGCTCCTCCCCGTACCCCCGAAGCCCCTGCGTGTGCGCACACACCATCACGAGGCCGCCACCTGCACTATCTTGTTCAGCCACCCGCACACATCTTCGGCTGCCCGCCCGTGCACATCTTATTGGCCGCCCATCGCGTACAGCTTTTTCGTCCTCCCGCGCAAAGCGTCTGCCGGCCCGCGCACCCAGATTTCGCCGCACGTCGCCTGCGCCCCCCTAAATCTTGCGCCTTATTGCCCCCACCAGTTTTGCGCACCACTGCAATACAACACACACTCTCTCTCTCAATCAATCACCACATACACACCACATACACACACACACAATCCCCCCCCACACACACACACACTCCCCCCCCCCCACACACACACACACACAATCCCCACACACAATCCCCACACACACACACACACACACACACTCAATCCCCCCACACACACACAATCCCCCCACACACAAACACACCCCCCCCACACACAAACACACTCAATCCCCCCCATACACAATCCCCCCCGCACACACTCAATCCCCCCCACACACACACACTCAATCCCCCCACACAAACATACACTCAATCCCCCCCCATACACACAATCCCCCCCCACACACACACACTCTCAATTCCCCCCCCCACACACACACACTCAATCCCCCCACGCACACACTCAATCCCCCAATCACACTCAATCCCCCCCACACACATACACACTCAATCCCCCCCCACACACACACTCAATCCCCGCCCCCACACTCAATCCCCCCCCCACACACTCAACCCCCCACACACACACACACTCAATCCCCCCCCCACACACACACTCAATCCCCCCCACACACACACACACACACTCAATCCCCCCACACACACACAATCCCCCCCCACACACACTCAACCCACCCCCCACACACACACTCAACCCCCCCCCCCCCACACACACACTCAACCCCCCCCCCCCACACACACACTCACCCCCCCCCCCACACACACACTCAACCCCCCCCCCACACACACACACTCAATCCCCCCCACACAAACATATCCCCTTTCTCCCCCCCCCCGCTCCCCTTTCTCCCCCCCGCTCCCTTTCTCCCCCCCGCTCCCCTTTCTCCCCCCCCCGCTCCCCTTTCTCCCCCCCCCCGCTCCCCTTTCTCCCCCACCCCGCTCCCCTTTCTCCCCCCCCCCCGCTCCCCTTTCTCCCCCCCCCCGCTCCCTTTTCTCCCCCCCCGCTCCCCTTTCTCCCCCCCCCGCTCCCCTTTCTCCCCCCCCGCTCCCCTTTCTCCCCCCCCCGCTCCCCTTTCTCCCCCCCCCGCTCCCCTTTCTCCCCCCCCCGCTCCCCTTTCTCCCCCCCCCCGCTCCCCTTTCTCCCCCCCCCCGCTCCCCTTTCTCCCCCCCCCCCCGAAACCTTTACAACAAATACTCACCTATTGTTCCACGAGTTATAAATAATACTACCTATTACGCATTTACATCCCGGGCAACGCCGGGTCTCTCAGCTAGTAGAGTATAAGTTTATTATTGCACATAGTAAAGTTGGTTGCACGCATTGTATCGGTGTGTTTCTTGCCCAGGGGAATCTTACATGACGGTGATCCTGGGTAAGTGGAGGCGCTGCGCTAATAAGTGTTACCCCAGGCTCCCAGCTAGCGGAGGCTCAGATCTCCTGGAGCCGCAGGTGCGCGCAGTTACCCGAAGTCGCTTAGAGTGTCAGAAAAAAGGGCTACAAATGTCTTTTTTTATATAGCGCCATTAAATGTACATAGCGCTTCCCAGCAGTAATACATGTGACAATCATATAAATTACAAATAACAGGTCATGGGAATAAGTGCTTCAGACATAGATTGTAAGCTCTATGGGGTAGCGGCTCGCGCCTGCAAACATTCTATGTACAGCGCTGCATACACTGGCGGTGGAAACATTACTACTGTTTTATATCAGACCTGACTGCTGATATAAACAGGACTTTAAAATCAGTTGCGATTCATAGAAAACCAGTGTGATCTGCCTGGCTTCTATCTAGGTGACGCTAGAGGGTGAGAGGGTGAGAGGCTGGTGTTGCTGTTTAGGGGGCGGGAGAAGAAATCATGGCGCCCTCCTCCCGTGTGAGGCAGGACAGTGATAGCCACGCGCGGACCCCCCGGTTACCTGGCTGCAGGCAGGGCTTGCGGACCCCCCGGTTACCTGGCTGCAGGCAGGGCTTGCGGACCCCCCGGTTACCTGGCTGCTGGCAGGGCTTGCGGACCCCCCCGGTTACCTGGCTGCAGGCAGGGCTTGCGGACCCCCCAAATACGTGGCTGAAGGCAGGGCTTGCGGACCCCCGGTTACCTGGCTGCTGGCAGGGCTTGCGGACCCCCCGGTTACCTGGCTGCAGGCAGGTCTTGCGGACCCCCCGATTACGTGGCTGCAGGCAGGGCTTGCTGACCCCCCGGTTACCTGGCTGCAGGCAGGGCTTGCGGACCCCCCAGTTACGTGGCTGCAGGCAGGGCTTGCGGACCCCCCGGTTACTTGGCTGCAGGCAGGGCTTGCGGACCCCCCGGTTACCTGGCTGCAGGCAGGGCTTGCGGACCCCCGGTTACCTGGCTGCAGGCAGGGCTTGCGGACCCCCCCCGGTTACCTGGCTGCAGGCAGGGCTTGCTGACCCCCGGTTACCTGGCTGCAGGCAGGGCTTGCGGACCCCCCGGTTACCGGGCTGCAGGCAGGGCTTGCGGACCCCTCGGTTACCGGGCTGCAGGCAGGGCTTGCGGACCCCCCGGTTACCTGGCTGCAGGCAGGGCTTGCGGACCCCCCTGGTTACCTGGCTGCAGGCAGGGCGTGCGGACCCCCCGGTTACCTGGCTGCAGGCAGGGCTTGCCCTTGGGCACCCGGTCAGCCCCGCACACGGTGAAGGTGTGAGTGTCGTCGCTCAGCCGCACGGTGACGCCACGCTCGGGCCGTACGTGCAGCACCCGGCCCTGCATCCACACCAGGCCCACCTCCAGCCCGCCGGCTCCTTTCTCCAGCCAGAAGGAACCGGGCCGCCGCCGCACGCATTCCCTCAGCCGCCCCGCTAACATCTTCACCGGCGGGGAGGTAACCTGGAAGCCGGGCCGCGCTGCAGGCCGATCTCCGGCGGCCGCCATGGTCGCCATGGAGACAGCAAAACTGGCGCGCCTTTTCTGACATTGACAGGGGACCAATCGCGGCTCCTGTACGAGAGCAGCAACCAATCATAGGAGAGGGGGGCTGGGCTGGTGACCCTGCATTAACCCCTTCCAGGCTGTTAGTGTGACAACCCTCTATAAAGACGTGTCTCTGTGTAATAAACCAATGTCAGAACAATACATGGCGCGCCTGTGTTTGTGTTTATTAAGCAGCAGTGTCACATATTCCAACATCTTTTTATAAATGTCAGGGGTCAAGTCTGCACTATGTCTGACCCCCATACAGGGGTAAGTGGTTCTTGGGTGAGCCATACTCCAGCTAACAGTAAACAATAATAATAATGACAACAACAAATATAATAAAGTTAATCTTATACTATATTAGTGAAAGCACTGTATGTTTGCCTGCCTGGATGTCCGGTGTCCCTAGGGGAAATCTCATTGGTCCCTTGGGTCGCCCGCCCCCGCACACCTCTCATTGGCCTGAGGCGGAGTGACGGCCCACACACACACAACACAGCAGCTCTATACACACACACACACACACACACACACACACACACACACACACACACACACACACACACACACACACACACACACACACACACACACACACACACACACACACACACACACACACACACACAACACAGCAGCTCTATACACACACACACACACAACACAGCAGCTCTATACACACACACACACACACAACACAGCAGCTCTATACACACACACACACACACAACACAGCAGCTCTATACACACACACACACACAACACAGCAGCTCTATACACACACACACACACACAACACAGCAGCTCTATACACACACACACACACAACACAGCAGCTCTATACACACACACACACACAACACAGCAGCTCTATACACACACACACACACACAACACAGCAGCTCTATACACACACACACACACACACAACACAGCAGCTCTATACACACACACACACACACACAACACAGCAGCTCTATACACACACACACACACACACACAACACAGCAGCTCTATACACACACACACAACACAGCAGCTCTATACACACACACACACACATACACAACACAGCAGCTCTATACACACACACACACACACACAACACAGCAGCTCTATACACACACACACACACACACAACACAGCAGCTCTATACACACACACACACACACACAACACAGCAGCTCTATACACACACACACACACACACAACACAGCAGCTCTATACACACACACACACACACACAACACAGCAGCTCTATACACACACACACACACACACACACACAACACAGCAGCTCTATACACACACACACACACACACACAACACAGCAGCTCTATACACACACACACACACACACACACACACACACACACACACACACACAACACAGCAGCTCTATACACACACACACACACACACACACAGCAGCTCTATACACACACACACACAACACAGCAGCTCTATACACACACACACACACACACACACACACACACACAACACAGCAGCTCTATACACACACACACACACACAACACAGCAGCTCTATACACACACACACACACACAACACAGCAGCTCTATACACACCCACACACAACACAGCAGCTCTATACACACACACACACAACACAGCAGCTCTATACACACACACACACACACACAACACAGCAGCTCTATACACACACACACACCCTCTGTCCGCCCCCCTCCCCCCCCCCCCCTCACGTGCGCCATCCTGCACTGGCTCCGGACGGGAAGCGCGGCCCTCCTACCCCAGCCGCTCCCTTACCTCCCCGGCGCTACCACCCGCTCAGGTAAGTCACTGTGCGTCCCGCCTCAGCCTCAGGCCCACTGCGCGTCCCGCCTCAGCCTCAGGCCCACTGCGCGTCCCGCCTCAGCCTCAGGCCCACTGCGCGTCCCGCCTCAGCCTCAGGCCCACTGCGCGTCCCGCCTCAGCCTCAGGCCCACACAGGGCGCTTCCTACCGCCGCTCAGCCAGACGCCACATCGAGCGGGCGCCGGGGGGGGGGGGGGGAGCGTGAGTCTTAGGCCCACACAGGGCGCTTCCTGCAGCCGCCTGCACGCCTCACTCAGCAGGACGGCACATCGGGGGACCAAGCGGCCGCCGGGGGGGGGAGCGCGAGTCACAGGGAACGGGGGGGGGGGAGTCACGGGGAACGGGGGGGGGGGGAAATGCCCATACATAAATTATGACAATACATATGCCCACCGCTCTCCACCCCCCCCCACTCCCCTTTCCCCCCCCCCCACTCCCCTTCCCCCCCCCCCCGCTCCCCTTTCTCCCCCCCGCTCCCCTTTCTCCCCCCCCCGCTCCCCTTTCTCCCCCCCCCCCTCCCCTTTCTCCCCCCCCGCTCCCCTTTCTCCCCCCCCCGTTTCCCTTTCTCCCCCCCCCGCTCCCCTTTCTCCCCCCCCGCTCCCCTTTCTCCCCCCCGCTCCCCTTTCTCCCCCCCCCCGCTCCCCTTTCTCCCCCCCCCGCTCCCCTTTCTCCCCCCCCGCTCCCCTTTCTCCCCCCCCCGCTCCCCTTTCTCCCCCCCTCGCTCCCCTTTCTCCCTCCCCCCGCTCCCCTTTCTCCCCCCCCCCCGAAACCTTTACAACAAATACTCACCTATTGTTCCACGAGTTATAAATAATACTACCTATTACGCATTTACATCCCGGGCAACGCCGGGTCTCTCAGCTAGTAAATAATAATAATGAAAGATGAATAAATAAATCCTAATGAAAAAGAAATAAGTAGCACCAAACATAATGACAATATTTGTTTGATGTTAACATTTAATAATATGTAACGTATAAAGCACCAAACCCCTACTCTCTCCACCAGAAGTACAAGGCTAATTTCATTTAAAATAGATTTGAAGCAAAAGGTGACACTGTGCTCATTTGCATGTCATTTCCCAGAGTCCCTGGCTGCAGTGGAAGCTGTATGGGATAATGGTGAAAAGCAGGGTTGCAGACCTGTCTGAGACATGTGAATGTGCTCACAAGGGAGATTGTTATTTCTCTTTAGTTCATAGTCATTTTTAGAGCAAAGATCAGCAACATTTTGCCTAAGACGACATTGTTTAGGATATTTACTAAATTGTACTAGGCCAGCAAGGCACTTTACAATGCTGTACAGTAACTAAGGCCCGGGCCATAGAGGGGTGGGGAGAGCGGATGCGCGCTAACGCTGAGGCTCGCCTGCTTAAGTCAGCCCGATTCCACGGAGCCAGCGTGCGCGAAGGGAGCCGGGGGGAGGTGGTTGGAGGCGGGGCAGTGACGTCGCTGGGCCAATCGCCCGCGATGCACTGACGTCAATGTCACGGCGCCGTGACGTTGACGCTGCTTAAGGCTGATTGGATGTTTTCAGCCGACAGCGCGCTGAAAAACAGCTTGGCGCTCGGCTGAAAACTCCAAAGCCTGAGCACGCCCGCGGACGCTCGCATGAGCCCCCTCTCAAGGCATCCTCATTGAGGATGCAGGGGCTCAGCGCGGAGCGTCCGCACGCCTCAGCGCTGCTTGTCCTTCTATGGACGCAGCCTTAGACTCCTTACAGACTATTCACTTGAGTGGACCATAAAGTGTCTTATAGAGGGAACTCTAAGGTGTCTTAAGATGCATTAAGATATATTATGTATGGAAATCTTTATTTATATAGCGCTTTATAAGAGAGGCAATACAGTACAGGGAATTATAGTACAATAAGTGCAACAAACAAAATCAGACAATAGGAAAGGAAATCCCTGGCCTGCAGAGCTTACAGTCTTAATGCTAGATCCATGGAACTCTGTTGTGTTTACGCTAATAACGGGACATTCCTGAAATTGGTACCTGACCCTGTGTGGAAGGCAGAGACACAGGGGCAGTGCCTGCCAATATCATAAAGAGCAGTGCACTTCCTATTTAGTAGAAGTGTGTGTCAGAGTTAAGAGTTCAGTCCAGAGTTAGAGTCTGCTGAGTCTGTCACCTGGCTGGCCCAGGGTGACAGAGAGAGCCTATATCAATTGGCCGTTGGAGAAGGGGAGCCATCAGCCTCTGAGTAGAGCTGATGCAACCTTACTTAGGGAGGTGGACCAATTCCTCTCACCCTGTTTAGGGGGCGAGGGAAGAGCTAGCCCCACCCTGGGTGCCCTTGACCTGGGGTGGTGGCAGGGACACAGAGACCATCCTGAGGGAGAGCAGTCCTGTGTGGAGGAAGACACCCTGTACCTGATTGACAGTCTTGTTGCTGCTATTCTGCTGCTGTGAATAAAGAGCTGCGGCTGCTTTTAAAGATATACAGTGTGAGACTGGAATCTCTCATCCCCGGGGGGGGGGGGGGACGACGACTCTCTGGAAGGATTCCACCCGTATTCCTGGGGCTCAGAGATGGAGGTGCTGCACCATTAAATGAGACGAAGGCATTCACCCCAGAAACCTGATCCTATCATCCCCCATACCATCGCGGGAGACTCAGGCCCCCCTGTTGCCAGCAGGTATGCACCACACTCAGACACGTAGCCAGGCCCTAGTACAGAGGAGGGGGCCCGATCTGCGATTGGCCCAGGGAAGGGGGGCTACATTGGGAATGGCTGTTACTTTTCTTCATATTAATGGGTATCCTCAAAGCTAATGATATGCCAAAATGACGTCCATTAGCAAAACTACAATTGTTTCTTCACTTTTTCTGCTTGATGAATAGGGTGACCAGATTTCGAAAATGAAAAACCGGGACACCTTAAAAAATAATTTATTAAACAAATTACATCACGTGACACCTCCTGTTGCCATGACAATAAGACACTCTGATGCCCCTGCAGTGTTAGTGTGTATAGAGGTGGGGGCTTTGCTTGGGCCCTTCAACTCTTACAGCCAGGGCATTATTGGCCAGGAATGCCCAGTTCGGAGGGGATTACTACTTCAAAATGTATTTGATTCGTAACAACATCAAAAAACTGTAATACCAATAACTAACAACCACAGACAATGGTAATCTAAACCATCAAATAAAATGTCTACGGCCCTTGTTCAAGCATGTTTGCGGTACTTACCAGATAAATCAGTGCCTGCAATCCACGACTGTATCCGCCTCTCCGAGCGTCTGTAAGCAATCCAGCGTTCCTGGTGTGTGGCTGAAGAGGTGAGGGACTCCCTCCTCTCAAACGGAAAAGAAGAGCAAAAAATAGAGTTGGAACATACCTATCATACAGGGATGAGAGAGAGAGACAGAGAATGAGAGAGAGAGAGAGAGAGAATGAGAGAGAGAGACAGAGAATGAGAGAGAGACAGAGAATGAGAGAGAGACAGAGAATGAGAGAGAGACAGAGAATGAGAGAGAGACAGAGAATGAGAGAGAGACAGAGAATGAGAGAGAGACAGAGAATGAGAGAGAGACAGAGAATGAGAGAGAGACAGAGAATGAGAGAGAGACAGAGAATGAGAGAGAGACAGAGAATGAGAGAGAGACAAAAGTAATGTACTGTATAACCATTAAACCGTACCCCCTAGTATTCGTGTAATCATTGTCCCACACCCCCTATTACTCACGCTTTGGCAATACTGAAATGTTCTTTTGTCATGCCAACAAAGCTGATTTTGATTTGAGAGACACAGAGAGACACAGAGACACAGAGAGAGACAGAGACACAGTGGCCTATTCAGTAAGCGTCGATAAGGCTGCGTCTATAGCAGGCCTGCACAACATAACGGCCGCGGGCCGCATGCGGCCCGCCCGGCCTCTCTGTGCGGCCCGCCCGGCCTCTCTGTGCGGCCCGCCCGGCCTCTCTGTGCGGCCCGCCCGGCCTCTCTGTGCGGCCCGCCCGGCCTCTCTGTGCGGCCCGCCCGGCCTCTCTGTGCGGCCCGCCCGGCCTCTCTGTGCGGCCCGCCCCGCCTCTCTGTGCGGCCCGCCCGGCCTCTCTGTGCGGCCCGCCCGGCCTCTCTGTGCGGCCCGCCCCGCCTCTCTGTGCGGCCCGCCCGGCCTCTCTGTGCGGCCCGCCCGGCCTCTCTGTGCGGCCCGCCCCGCCTCTCTGTGCGGCCCGCCCGGCCTCTCTGTGCGGCCCGCCCCGCCTCTCTGTGCGGCCCGCCCCGCCTCTCTGTGCGGCCCCCTCTGTACGGCCCGCCCGGCCTCTCTGTGCGGCCTGCCCGGCCTCTCTGTGCGGCCCGCCCCGCCTCTCTGTGCGGCCCGCTGGCCTCTCTGTGCGGCCCGCCCCGCCTCTCTGTGCGGCCCGCCCCGCCTCTCTGTGCGGCCCGCCCCGCCTCTCTGTGCGGCCCGCCCCGACTCTCTGTGCGGCCCCCTCTGTACGGCCCGCCCGGCCTCTCTGTGCGGCCTGCCCGGCCTCTCTGTGCGGCCCGCCCCGCCTCTCTGTGCGGCCCGCCCGGCCTCTCTGTGCGGCCCGCCCCGCCTCTCTGTGCGGCCCGCCCGGCCTCTCTGTGCGGCCCGCCCGGCCTCTCTGTGCGGCCCGCCCCGCCTCTCTGTGCGGCCCGCCCCGCCTCTCTGTGCGGCCCGCCCCGCCTCTCTGTGCGGCCCGCCCCGCCTCTCTGTGCGGCCCGCCCCGCCTCTCTGTGCGGCCCGCCCCGCCTCTCTGTGTGGCCCGCCCCGCCTCTCTGTGCGGCCCGCCCCGCCTCTCTGTGCGGCCCCCTCTGTACGGCCCGCCCGGCCTCTCTGTGCGGCCTGCCCGGCCTCTCTGTGCGGCCCGCCCCGCCTCTCTGTGCGGCCCGCCCGGCCTCTCTGTGCGGCCCGCCCGGCCTCTCTGTGCGGCCCGCCCCGCCTCTCTGTGCGGCCCGCCCGCCTCTCTGTGCGGCCCGCCCCGCCTCTCTGTGCGGCCCGCCCCGCCTCTCTGTGCGGCCCGCCCCGCCTCTCTGTGCGGCCCGCCCCGCCTCTCTGTGCGGCCCGCCCGGCCTCTCTGTGCGGCCCGCCCGGCCTCTCTGTGCGGCCCGCCCCGCCTCTCTGTGCGGCCCGCCCGGCCTCTCTGTGCGGCCCGCCCGGCCTCTCTGTGCGGCCCGCCCCGCCTCTCTGTGCGGCCCGCCCGGCCTCTCTGTGCGGCCCGCCCCGCCTCTCTGTGCGGCCCGCCCGGCCTCTCTGTGCGGCCCGCCCCGCCTCTCTGTGCGGCCCGCCCGGCCTCTCTGTGCGGCCCGCCCCGCCTCTCTGTGCGGCCCGCCCCGCCTCTCTGTGCGGCCCGCCCCGCCTCTCTTTGCGGCCCCCTCTGTACGGCCTGCCCGGCCTCTCTGTGCGGCCTGCCCGGCCTCTCTGTGCGGCCTGCCCGGCCTCTCTGTGCAGCCCGCCCGGCCTCTCTGTGCGGCCTGCCCCGCCTCTCTGTGCGGCCCGCCCCGCCTCTCTGTGCGGCCCGCCCCGCCTCTCTGTGCGGCCCGCCCCGCCTCTCTGTGCGGCCCGCCCGGCCTCACTGTGCGGCCCGCCCGGCCTCTCTGTGCGGCCCGCCCCGCCTCTCTGTGCGGCCCGCCCGGCCTCTCTGTGCGGCCCGCCCCGCCTCTCTGTGCGGCCCCCTCTGTACGGCCCGCCCGGCCTCTCTGTGCGGCCTGCCCGGCCTCTCTGTGCGGCCCGCCCCGCCTCTCTGTGCGGCCCGCCCCGCCTCTCTGTACGGCCCGACCGGCCTCTCTGTGCGGCCCGCCCCGCCTCTCTGTGCGGCCCGCCCCGCCTCTCTGTGCGGCCCGCCCCGCCTCTCTGTGCGGCCCCCTCTGTACGGCCCGCCCGGCCTCTCTGTGCGGCCTGCCCGGCCTCTCTGTGCGGCCCGCCCCGCCTCTCTGTGCGGCCCGCCCGGCCTCTCTGTGCGGCCCGCCCCGCCTCTCTGTGCGGCCCGCCCCGCCTCTCTGTGCGGCCCGCCCGGCCTCTCTGTGCGGCCCGCCCGGCCTCTCTGTGCGGCCCGCCCGGCCTCTCTGTGCGGCCCGCCCGGCCTCTCTGTGCGGCCCGCCCCGCCTCTCTGTGCGGCCCGCCCCGCCTCTCTGTGCGGCCCGCCCCGCCTCTCTGTGCGGCCCGCCCCGCCTCTCTGTGCGGCCCGCCCCGCCTCTCTGTGCGGCCCGCCCCGCCTCTCTGTGCGGCCCCCTCTGTACGGCCCGCCCGGCCTCTCTGTGCGGCCCGCCCCGCCTCTCTGTGCGGCCCGCCCCGCCTCTCTGTGCGGCCCGCCCGGCCTCTCTGTGCGGCCCGCCCGGCCTCTCTGTGCGGCCCGCCCCGCCTCTCTGTGCGGCCCGCCCGGCCTCTCTGTGCGGCCCGCCCCGCCTCTCTGTGCGGCCCCCTCTGTACGGCCCGCCCGGCCTCTCTGTGCGGCCCGCCCGGCCTCTCTGTGCGGCCCGCCCGGCCTCTCTGTGCGGCCCGCCCGGCCTCTCTGTGCGGCCCGCAATGAGATTTAAAAAAAATAAAACTTAAAAAAAAAAACCTTCAAAAAAAAAAATGGCAGCGATTCCCCGCGGTCCCGGGGGTGATGTGAGGTGCATTGAGGTGAGGTGCATTGAGGTGAGGTGCAGGGGAGGTGAGGTGTAGGGGGTGAGGTGCAGGGGTGATTGGAGGTGCAGGGGGGGGTGATTGGAGGTGCAGGGGGGGTGATTGGAGGTGCAGGGGGGGTGATTGGAGGTGCAGAGGGGGGTGATTGGAGGTGCAGGGGGGGTGATTGGAGGTGCAGCGGGGGGGGGGTGATTGGAGGTGCAGGGGGGGGTGATTGGAGGTGCAGGGGGGATCATTGGAGGTGCAGGGGGGATCATTGGAGGTTCAGGGGGGGTGATTGGAGGTTCAGGGGGGGTGGTTGGAGGTGCAGGGGGGTGATTGAGGTGCAGGGGGGGTGATTGGAGGTGTGGGGGTCATTGGAGGTGCGGGGGGTTATTGGAGGTGCAGGGGGGGTTATTGGAGGTGCAGGGGGGGTCATTGGAGGTGCAGGGGGGGTCATTGGAGGTGCAGGGGGGGTCTTTGGAGGTGCAGGGGAGGGTTGTTGGATGTGCAGGGGGGGTTATTGGACGTGCAGGGGAGGGTTGTTGGAGGTGTAGGGGGGGTGATTGGAGGTGCAGGGGGGGTGATTGGAGGTACAGGGGGGAGAGTGATGTGAGTTGCAGGGGGGGAGAGTGATGTGAGTTGCAGGGGGGGAGAGATATGTGAGGTGCAGGGGGGGGAGAGTGGTGTGAGGTTCAGGGGGGGAGTGATGTGAGGTTCAGGGGGGGGAGTGATGTGAGGTGCAGGGGGGAAGAGTGATGTGAGGTGCAGGGGGGAAGAGTGATGTGAGGTGCAGGGGGGAAGAGTGATGTGAGGTGCAGGGGGGAGAGATGGGAGGTGCAGGGGGGGAGAGTGGTGTGAGGTGCAGGGGGGGAGAGTGATGTGAGGTGCAGGGGGGGAGAGTGATGTGAGGTGCAGGGGGGTAGAAGGATGTGAGGTGCAGGGGGCGTGGGATGTGTGTGGTGTGCAGTGGGGTATTGTGTGTTTGTGGAGAGGGAGTATTATGTGTGGGTGAGGGGGAGAGATGGGGGTATGAGAGATAGATGGGGAGTATCGCAAAGGTTGATAGTGAGGGGTTCTGGGGGAGATATGAGGATGATGATGAGAGGTGCTGGAGGAGAGATGATGATGATGATTTTACCCGTGCGGCCCAAATTTTTTTTCCTTGGAGCATTTTGGCCCTTCTCGCTTTACGAGTTGTGCAGGCCTGGTCTATAGTATTTCAGACGGAGGGAAGGCGCACACACGCTGCAATACACTTGCTGAAGCCTGAGCTTTTTAATGGCTTTGCAGGGTATGCAGCGGGCGCGATTTGGGGGCGTGGCAATGAATATTTGGAGGCGTGGCAATAACGTTCCGGCGCGGACGTCACTTCCCTACCTCACATCCCGATCCACCGGCATTTTTTCAGATGCAGAATCTGAAGCACTGTGCAGACAAGAAGAAAAACGCACACAATGCGCACCAGAGATTAAAATATAGTAAATTATTTATTAATAAAACAAGAAATAACCGAGGGGATCCAACCCCACCTCAGTACATATGCGTCACAGATCCGGGTTCGGTTACAATGAACACAAACCACATGAATAATCAAATATAACTAAATGAAACTAAATCTATAAACAACATGACAAACGGTATATAAAATAATAAAAAGGAAGACAGTGTTCAATAAAACGGGATAAAGGAATCCTGGATTGGCTAAAAATATAGCTAAACAGCTGCCTGAGGCTGACAGGGGGAGACGGAGATTTACACTGAAGCCCAGAGCGGGTTCCGCGGCGAACGTATTGGGATCCGGACCGCGCCACCGCAGAGATGTTACCACCGCCCGAGCTCCCTGCAAACGCCATCTCGGCCTGTCAGAATACGCGCAGAGTGACCTGTCGTGACACGTCGGTTTATGTGTCTTTTTCAGTACAAAAACTTGTGATCAAACTTACCAGAGTGCTGTCTCCTGATCTCGTGCTTCAAACGGAATCGTGTGGTTTATTATTGCTTTATGGGACAAGCACCCAATTTTTTCTACATGCAACTGGAGTGCCGGCTGCTTCTGTGGAATATATATATATATAATTATATATATGCCAGGCCAGGACGCAAGATGCAAAACCTGCGCAATACTCTACACAGCGGACACAATACAAATACCACACAGGAATCGGGAATACAAAATCAGAGGAAGGTTCACCTGTTCCTCCAGCAATGTCGTGTTCCTCATCATGTGCATGAAATGTCCAGGGGGCTGCTACTACATAGGTGAGACGGGGCAGGGGCTAAACAAGAGAATGAACCTGCATCGCACAGCATCACACGCGGAACAAGAGACAGTCCTGTCGGCGAACATTTCTCTGACTCTGTCCATAAGATGGACGATCTGGGGGTTGCCATACTCAAAGTTAATCTTAAAACACCGAAATAGAGATGGTTGCACGAATAGAAATATATGCAACTGTTCGGGACACTTAGCGGTGGCCTAAACAGAGATCGAAATTTTATGAGTCATTACTGACACAAGTGAACTCTCTTCCCATGAGCGCTAAAGGCCATGTCTGTACATACTGTGCTATATGTATGCACACACAGCTGTCTCTTACACATACAAATACTCCTTGTTTTTCCATCCCTATACACCAATAGGGACCACATAGTATCTACACACACTTTTAGTTTTGCTACAATCTCTCACATTTCCACACCTACCCACACAATTTATATTAACTCCCACTCCACACACACACCTTTTGTAAAGCACTGTATAAACTGTGGGCTCTCCATTCATTTATATTCACACAGATACACACACACACACACACACACACACTCTTACATCACTAACTTTCAGGAACCATTTAACACCTCTAGCCATAAATCACATTCACACAAGGGGGGGGGGGGGAGAAGGGACAAGCACAGATAACATTCCAAGAGACACTGTTTTTAAGTATACCCTTTGCTTGCTTCATTCATTGTAACACCGCCAGAAGAAGAGATCAGCGTATCTCGAAAGCTCGCACAAATAAAAGCATTTCGTTAGCCACAGAACGGTATAGTCTATTTATTTTTTTATTTTATATATATATATATATATGTGACACAAAGTATACCGCATCAACACAGTGCGTCACTGTTGCCCAGAAACTGTCTTGATTTATAATATAATAACAATGGACAGTGGTGCTAAAGGATAATGGATATGTATTACAACGAAAAAAGCATCCTTATGAAGAAGCACACGGGCATGCCAAGAAAGTGATAACAATACAAATGTATTACTGTGGGTTAAAAACAAGGGAAGAAAAATTGATAAAAGAGGAGGGGGACTCACATCTACCAAACATGTATTCCGTGAGGCAAAGAACACCAAAAGTAATCACCAGCACAAGCAGCTCTGATCCAAGCATGCACATATACCTCTACACACAAGCAGCTCTGATCCAAGCATGCACATATACCTCTACACACACTGCAGCTCTGATCCACGCATGCACATATACCTCTCCACACAAGCAGCTCTGATCCAATCATGCACATATACCTCTACACACAAGCAGCTCTGATCCAAGCATGCACATATACCTCTCCACACAAGCAGCTCTGATCCAAGCATGCACATATACCTCTCCACACAAGCAGCTCTGATCCAAGCATGCACATATACCTCTACACACAGGCAGCTCTGATCCAAGCATGCACATATACCTCTACACACAAGCAGCTCTGATCCAAGCATGCACATATACCTCTACACACACTCCAGCTCTGATCCAAGCATGCGCATATACCTCTCCACACAAGCAGCTCTGATCCAATCATGCACATATACCTCTACACACAAGCAGCTCTGATCCAAGCATGCGCATATACCTCTACACACAAGCAGCTCTGATCCAATCATGCACATATACCTCTCCACACAAGCAGCTCTGATCCAAGCATGCGCATATACCTCTACACACAAGCAGCTCTGATCCAAGCATGCACATATACCTCTACACACAAGCAGCTCTGATCCAAGCATGCACATATACCTCTACACACAAGCAGCTCTGATCCAAGCATGCACATATACCTCTACACACAAGCAGCTCTGATCCAAGCATGCACATATACCTCTACACACAAGCAGCTCTGATCCAAGCATGCACATATACCTCTACACACAAGCAGCTCTGATCCAAGCATGCACATATACCTCTACACACACAAGCAGCTCTGATCCAAGCATGCACATATACCTCTCCACACAAGCAGCTCTGATCCAAGCATGCACATATACCTCTACACACAAGCAGCTCTGATCCAATCATGCACATATACCTCTACACACAAGCAGCTCTGATCCAAGCATGCACATATACCTCTACACACAAGCAGCTCTGATCCAAGCATGCACATATACCTCTACACACAAGCAGCTCTGATCCAAGCATGCACATATACCTCTCCACACAAGCAGCTCTGATCCAAGCATGCACATATACCTCTACACACAAGCAGCTCTGATCCAAGCATGCACATATACCTCTACACACAAGCAGCTCTGATCCAAGCATGCTCATATACCTCTCCACACAAGCAGTTCTGATCCAAGCATGCACATATACCTCTACACACACTGCAGATTTGTGCACATAACGTAAGGAGATAGCTGTTGTTGTAAAATAGTAATTGCAGAAATGGAGGCAATAAATGCTCGAGTATTAAAGATGTAAATACATCACCATTAAAGCGTAGGTGTGAAAGGCCAATTTACAGATAGCCAAGGCCTCCTGTCATGGAAAAGGGTAGGGGTCCCACTCCACAGACTCTCACTCCAACGCGTTCCGACTAAAACGGTCTTCTTCAGAGAGAAGAAGATTATATATATATATATATATATATATATATATATATATATATTTTTTTTGCATGTCATTTCCCAGAATCCCTTGCTGCAGTGGAAGTGCTGTATGCTGGTGATAATGGGGAAAGGAGGGGTTGCAGACCTGCCTAAGACATGCAGATGAGCATACAGTTGTATTTGCATATTTGCTTTCCTGTGGAGGGTTTTTGTCACTTTTTTTACTCACCATAACTTAACTCAGTATTATGGTATAGCCTATCCCATAGCCTCTTTGCATACCCAGTTAAATCAACCCCACACTGATGAGACCCATTAAGGTCGAAACAGCTGTCTGTGGGTGGTTTTCTGGGTATGCACCTTAACCCTGGCTGTGCTCAAAGCTGTGACCATGCAGCAAGCTTAAGCCTATAGGGAACCATGTTAAAAATGGTTTTTGAGGCAAAAAGTGACACTGTGTGCTCATTTGCATGTCATTTCCCAGAATCCCTTGCTACAGTGGAAGTGCTGTATGCTGGGTGATAATGGGGAAAGGCGGGGTTGCAGACCTGCCTAAGACATGCAGATGAGCATACAGTTGTATTTGTATATATATATATATATATATATATATATATATATAAAATCAAAAAATAAATAGATGATATTATTTTTTTATTATTTTATGATTATTGAAGCTCGGCTAACACGGTACTTATACCTCTACACATATACCTTGAGTGCTGTTTTTTGTCTCCTTGGTGGGACACCTGGTTTCATATATATATATATATATATATATATATATAATGTGTGTAAATATATGTATGTGTGTGTAAATATATATATATGTGTGTATGTATATATATATACATATATATATATATATATATATATATATATATATATGTATATGTGTTCGTGTGTGTGTGTCATACAAGAATCTATTATTATCTAAAATCAGTAACATATGTGATCTATTATGCCATTACCAATTGGACTGTAGGACTATAAAACCATTACGACTGAGTTGTAGCATTATCCTCTGATGAAATCAGCCGTGTGCTGAAGAAACACGTAGGTACATTCTTCTCGTTGCTATTGCCACACTATCCGTCTTGACGCCGGAAGGGAAGTTGGTACGCGAACAAGGCGAGACACCGGAATTACAGAGTGGAATCACAACTGCATACTACAGATTGCCGGAGGACCACACTGCAAGGGGCGCAGCCTATCGAGTTTCCCGGTCATCGTCCAAAGTCTGGAGCTGCGGATTGACCACCGGATTGACCACCGGATTACCACGGAGCACGAGCCTGTCTCATACAACGCTTTTACCAAACGGATGTTTGTGAGTTTGTTATTTTTATCTTGTCCAGGAAATGAAATTGTTAAACCGAATTTACACATGGAGCGGGCGCTTTCTCTTCTTTTTTTTTGTTTAGGTATCTATCGAGGAGGTGGTTGTTTCCCCGAAGAGAGCTGCCAGGACTCCAGAGGATGCCCGAATTGGATCCTTTTATGATTGAGTTATAACATAGCTATTAGAGCTAAGTTTCTGGACTGTTATTGTGTTTAGGCATAGTGTTTATTATTATTTTATTACAGCTACTTTTTAGTTATTAATTCTGGCCACTAATTCTCACTGCCACTATAATCTTTCTCTAGCCACAACCAAATTGCTATATCAGCTATATTATTTATTGGTTATACCAGGGGAGCTCGCGCCCCCACCCCCTCCTTTACCTTGATGCGGCGTCACGTGACCGGCAGCGGCATTTGACGAGGGTGACGTCACATGACCCCGCGGCGTAATTTAACACCGCGTTGCCATGGACACGAGTGACGCCGGCAGAGTCAAGGTAAGTAATAGCATTGCAGAGGCCTCACGCGATCCCCCGGCATTTAATTTTAATGCCTCGAGGAAGTGCGCGGGGCCTCTGCAACCGCCCGTGCGCCTCCCCCCCCCCCCGAAAAATCTCCCGCCCTCCACTTTGCGCACCTCTGGGTTATACCATATATATACACACGCACACACATATATACACACACACACACATACATATACACACACGTGTATGTGTGTATAAAACAGACAATATATATACATATAGTATGATATATATATATAAACATACTATATGTGTATGTATGTATATGTGTATATATATATATATATATTGCACGCGCACACACACATATAACGTTTTATCCAACTTTTTCATTTATCATTTGTAGAGAAAATGAACAATGTCGCCAAAAGCGCTATTTTTCAAAATGTAGCATCTCTACTAATTAGTGTAAAATGATACTTCATATAAAGCAGGTTATGGGACCCAGTATAAAATGACCTTCATGTCTCTTATCACATCCCAGTATATGGATATCTTCTATTATCACAAGCTGCTAACATGTGACAGGGCTCAGGGTCTGAGCCCAGAATGTGACATATTGAACATTCTCATTCTAAATTTCAAAAAATATTGTGTTGATTTCTGACCTGACTGCCGTGGTTACAGCTCAACCACTCTGTTCTACTGCATGTCACCACTTTCTGCCACAACCAGCTGACGGTGGATCTGCAAGGAGTTCAACGCTCATTGGCATCACATCTGTGGCTTGGTTGACGTATCATTTCTCCAGCTTTTTATTGTATTGTTTTTAAATAGATTATATTTATTTAGTTGAATAGATTATATTTCTTAGTACAATAGATTCTATTTATTAGTTTAATAGATATTTATTTAGTTTGATACATTATATTTCTTAGTTTAATAGATCATATTTGTTAGTTAAATAGATTATATTAACTAGTATTTAAGTCTCCCCCTCAGAGCCCCATTAGATAAATATTTTAGGACCCTTGTGCATATTTCACATCTTTTCGGAGTCGCTTATTTTTTAGACCCTCGGAGCCGAAACCTAAAGGGGTCAGCTAAGAAAGTTCGGATCAAGAGGAGCCACACAGCTTAAAGACAGAACATTTCCAAGGGAGATGGAGACAATTTGGGTAAGATCTGATTAAAGGACAACCTTTGGGGAAGGAAAGGGTGATGGGGGAGTGTAAGAGGGGGGTGAGAGAGCAAGGTGGTGTGTCAGATTGGGGCAGAGCAAGAGAACGCAAAAATGATGGGGATTTGCTGCATACCAAAAAAAACAATTAGTGATACTTTTACCAGTGCCCCTTAGTCTCAGGGAAGACCGGCATTTCGTCCAATGTATACAATAAGATTGATGGAAAAGGGCACACAGATTTGAATAAAAAAAGATAATTTATTGTGCCACAGACTACAATGTTTTGGCTGCTGGCCTTTCTTTGCTGGATTTAGTGGGTTTAGCCACTTTACCTGAAAAAGACCAGCAGGCCGAAATGTTGTAGTCTATGGCAGTGCAAGAGAAAACAGGTTGGGGGGGGGGGTGGGTTCTCGCAAGGTCGCCGACCCATGGGTGAGGGTCCCCGGTGGAAACTAGTCCTGGACCCCGGGAAAGCTGTCTGTGGCCCATACAAGCTGAGTAACATGTAGAAAGGACACATGTATGTTCAGAATGAGTTAGCATGGTATTTTGAGAGGCATCATAGCAGGTCAGTGCAAGTCAGGGCAGAGCACTGCAAGGTCAGTCAATATGAGTATGAGGAAGGGTCCGATGGAGGAGTTGGAGGGTCCCAGAATATCTCTTAAAGCAGGGGTGTGCAAATCGAGGGGCGCGACATTTTCTTGGGAGGAGGGGCTCGGCGCTTACAGTGGCCCCTCGCTCTTCCCCACAGCATTTAAATTAAATGCCGGAAATCGCGCGCAAGTCCTCTGTAAGTTCCCTTTCCTTGTCTCCGGCGGCTTCTGGCGACAGCAACGTGGCGTCACATGATGTGGCATTGCCATAGCAACGTGATATCACATGACGTCGTTACATCAGAACGTCGGAGACAAGGTGGGGAGGGGGGAGGGGGGAGCAGGGAAAAAGGTTGCGCAACCCTGTCTTAAAGCATTGTCTTGCATACAGATCAGAGGCCAAGAATGGATATGGATATCCGATGTGAAGCCGGAAATAAGACAGAAAAGACCGTTTCGGGAGAAGAAGGTGAGTGATGAAATAGTCGTCACTGTGTAACTCTTCCAATTACCTGCAACTTCATGCAGAGAAATAGCAACGCTTGTTTTTAACGTGTTAAGCGCCTAATGGGGAATTCAACTGCTGAGAGGTTAAGGGAGTTACTCACCAAACTCAGCGACGTTTCTGTGTCTCTGTGATAACTCCCCTAGGACATGCCTGAAAACCAGAGGTAACTCAATGTATTTTTGATAAATAGAAACATGACCTTCTGGGGAGGGGTATATAATGGGTACTGGGCCTGGTGAGGTGGGTATATAATGGGTACTGGGCCTGGTGAGGTGGGTATAACGGGTACTGGGCCTGGTGAGGTGGGTATAACAGGTACTGGGCCTGGGGAGGGGTGTATAACAGGGTACTGGGCCTTGGGAGGGGTGTATAACAGGGTACTGGGCCTGGGGAGGGGTGTATAACAGGGTACTGGGCCTGGGGAGGGGCGTATAACAGGGTACTGGGCCTTGGGAGGGGTGTATAACAGGGTACTGGGCCTTGGGAGGGTTGTATAACTGGGTACTGGGCCTGGGGAGGTGGGTATAACGGGTATTTGCCCTGTGGAGGGCGGTATAACGTGGTATTGCGGAGGGGGTATAAGTGGCACAGGAGCTCTTGCGATACAGAGTATCACTGTCCCTGGTTACAAACACTTCATGTCTCCTGCAGGTCAGGACACGCACGAAGGTGGTGCCCTTTGTGCCACCAGACGACGAGGCGGGCTACGAGGCGGACGACGAGGCATACGAAAAAGCGGGCGTCAAGTGGAACAATGAGGTGGGCTACAAGGCGGCCGAGGAGGCAGACGTGGTGTACGATGACCAAGGAGCATACGACAGGTGTGGCCGGATCTGCTGCTTCACCTTTTTTAGGCGGAGGAGAAGACCCCAGGAGCAGGTAGGAGAATACGAGAGGTGCGGACAGATCTGCTGCTTCACCTTTTTTAGGCGGAGAAGAAGCCGGGAGCAGGTAGCAGAGGAGCCAGGGCGTAGATACAGGGGTATTCTAGGGGCCCTGAGAAGTTGGTTTGACCGCAGGAGAGGCAGATAAGATCAGGAAGGCTGCGGGAGGGGCAGGTACTAGAGGGAGATAGGGATATTGGGCGTGAGAGGGTGAGAGAGAACAAGGAGCAGGGCCGGAGCACGGGTTTCATGCGCCCGAGGCGAAACTTAAAATTTGTGCCCCAGTTGTATAAAAAATAACAAGATAAATAAAACCCAGTAGCCCAAGCACGCTGCCTTGGGGTCACACTCGACTCCTCTCTCACATTTGCCCCTCACATTCAAAACATTTCTAAAACCTGTCGCTTTTTCCTCCGCAATATAACAAAGATACGCCCTTTCCTCTGTTGCTCGACTGCTAAAACTCTGACTCAGGCCCTCATTCTCTCCCGTCTTGATTACTGTAACCTCCTGCTGTCCGGCCTTCCTGCCTCTCACCTGTCTCCCCTACAATCTATCCTTAACGCTGCTGCCAGAATCACTCTACTCTTTCCTAGATCTGTCTCAGCATCTCCCCTCATGAAATCCCTCTCCTGGCTTCCGATCAAATCCCGCATCTCACACTCCATTCTTCTCCTCACTTTTAAAGCTTTACACTCTTCTGCCCCTCCTTACATCTCAGCCCTAATTTCTCGTTATGCACCATCCAGACTCTTGCGTTCTTCTCAAGGATGTCTTCTTTCTACCCCCTTTGTATCTAAAGCCCTCTCCCGCCTTAAACCTTTTTCATTGACTGCCCCTCACCTCTGGAATGCCCTTCCCCTCAGTACCCGACTAGCACCCTCTCTATCCACCTTTAAGACCCACCTTAAGACACACTTGCTTAAAGAAGCATATGAATAGGACTGTGGCTATTCTGAACACATGGCACATAAAGCTTGGCCCCCTGCAGATGCGCTTACCAGAACTCCCTCCTACTGTCTCTGTACGTTCTCCCTACCTACCAATTAGACTGTAAGCTCCTCGGAGCAGGGACTCCTCTTCCTTAATGTCTAAAGCACTTATTCCCATGATCTGTTATTTATATTATCTGTTATTTATTGGATTACCACATGTATTACTGCTGTGAAGCGCTATGTACATTAATGGCGCTATATAAATAAAGACATACAATACAATACAATACAATAAAATAATAAAATAAACAGTGGCGTAGCTATCGGGACTGCAGGGGGTGCGACCGCACCCCAGCGCGACGCAAAATAAAAACAAAAGGGCGCCAAAATACTGGATAAAAAAAAAGAATAATAATTTTAAAAAAAAGATAAATAAATTAGAAATAATAAGAAAAAAAATAATAATGATTATTAATGCGCCCCTAGGACCTTTGCGCGCTAGGCGACCGCCTAATGGCCGGCCGGCCCTGCGAGGTATGCGGGAGGAAAAGGGGTGAATGGGATAGATATGCAGGGGGATGGGGGATCAGGTGAGTTATACACAGGGGCACAAGGGCCCCATCACCCACATCTCTATATACTGAGTGTGCCCCTGTGTATAACAACGCTGATCTGTGCTGCTCCATCTGATCTCACTGCGCAGTGATCCAGGGACCCTCCGATCGCCATTTAATGGGGTCAGGAAGGAATTTTTTTCCCCCATTGCACAGCAGGGGTTATGTTTCGCCTTCCTCTGGATCACAGCAACAAATTGCCCTTTGTGCATGAATTATCAGTGAGATCTTTATACACCCTGCATTGGTCTTCACTCCTTTGCTGCCGGAGGGGCCTGCAGTGCATTGCTCTGCGTGTTACTATATTGCTCTGCAATGTGCTGCAGGCCCCTACCAGCAAAGAGATTCATTATTTCAATAAAATACTCTCTTTAATCCAACCTATGTGTAGTGTCTTTTCTATCCGTTGTATCTATTGCTAACAGCTCAGTGATTCTTCCCCAGGTCATTGCACTAGTGTCACGCTGCCAAGCCGGGTGTGAGGGAGATTTATAGGGTCACATATACACTTCTGCCAAAACACGAGTGCAAACAGGAAGCCCCTCTGATCTCATATCTTTTATTACACAAAACGGTATCTAAAAAGGTAAAAAGAACATGCATGGGATTCTGCTACAAATATCTCTCTAATTACAAACCAATTAGCAAATCATTCAGATTAGAGTCGAGCGAAAAGAAAGGGTTAAGTATCTCATGTACAGTATATGCAGTGCAGGCTGTTCTGCGCATTACATGCAGGGGACAACGTTTAGGGGATATAAGTAATGCTGATCTCAGAGCTGACCGGCTGACCTGCTCTTCTGGCTGACCGGAGGACCTGCTCTTCTGGCTGACCGGCTTCCCTTCTTCCAGCTAACTGACCTGAATTGTGGCCCCTGTATCTCCCAATTAAACGTTTTATTGGCATATTCTTGTTTGACTCGTTCTATACAGACATTTTCTATATATTCATTGTGGGATTTGATAACATCTGTAAGATCTCTCAGAATATCACATTCTGTACGTTTGTGCTGAATATTTTTCCATTCTCAATTTACTTAATATTAGTTTTTGGCTTCAATTATTTATATCGAGCCCAAAATACCTTTATACAGGATGCTGTTCCCTTTATCCCACAAATGCTGCTTCATTAAAGCCTGTGGGTGGCACTTAATGCATTCTCAGACTTTTAGGCAACATCCCTAATTTCCAAACGTGGGATAAAATCTGTGCATATTTAAATGGTTAATTTTTCCATTTTTCCATTGTGACAAAATATCAATTTTCTCACTCAGACTACTAAATCCCTCCCCAAAAATATCCGTTTCACATAAAAGTGTGTGCGCGCGTCTCCTTCCGCCTAACTGGCACGTCGTCCTTACGGGCGCCACTCCTTGCAACTCCACGCTGCCCTCCAGTGGTAAAAGAAATAAGATACATTTACTGTACTCGTCTGGCAGCTGCTCCCGTATAAGGTGGGTAACTCTGTATTAGGGGTCTTGGTAGAGTATATTTTATACTTATGTCGGATAGATGAGAAAATAATATTCCTAACAGGTTATTGTGAGAGGCCTTGGATCTGATCCTATATGCACGCAGCCCTCGCCTCTCTGACCTTGAACACATACTTCAATCTGATTTTTTGAGACTTGAAACTGGATTTCCCAAAACAAACTGATTTTAAACACTGACAAGACTGTAACAATGGTATTTGGGACCAGAGCTAAATTGCTAAAGCTGCCAATGACAGAGCTTCAGATAAAAACCAGCTCTAATACCATCCTAGCCCCTGTTACTTGTTTGAAATATCTGGGCATATAGTTCAACTCCCATTTAACATTTGGGATGCACATTGATACCCTGACATCCAAATCCTATGCCAAACTAGGTGTACTTTACAGGAACAAATCCTCCCTAAGGCCCTCATGCAGTAAGCAGCGATAAGCCACTTATCACCAGTTTATAGCCAAAAAAGCCTACAGCGATTCAGAAAGCCCAGAGAAGCTGGCGATTAGAGCAAAAATAACCGGGGTTTTTTTGCCGGAAAATAAATAAATAAATAAAATCGGCAGACGCGCGGTGATAAGCCACTTTTCAGCACTGATCGCCAGTTTTTCAAACACGCTCAATTCTATAAGCCCTGATCAGCTTATTGCGGCTGATCGCCACTTTAAAATTGCTGTTTCTTCTCCAAATTGTCCCGCCACAAAAGTTGGCAAGAAGGTGGGGTGAAGCTGCGATGAAAATAACATGCATGTGTCCCAGAGCTGATATCCATTAATATCAGCACCAGAGACCCCCGGCATGAATCCGATGCATAAAAAATGCATTTACAGGCAACTTCATTACCGCCAAGGCAATGAAGGGGTTATACACCCGTGCCAGGCTTATTGTGGGTAGCGGGGGTGGGTGAAGGTGGTATTTGGCCCTGGGTGGGTGTTTAGGCCTTGCCAGGGGGTTGCAGGATGACTTAACCTCTTCTTTAACTTCGTGGTTAATACCGCTAAGGTAATGAAGGGGTTAACCCCTCCCGCTACCCCCCCCCCCACCCGGTAGGCCTAAACACCCATCCTTGGGGCCAATACCCCGTTCATCCACCCCCACTACCCACAATAAACAAAAATACACATAACAGCCCCACTAGCCACCTCCTAGGTCCCTAATAAACCATTACAATATTCATAAAACCATTATTTTGTTTACACCCAGGATTATTACATGGGATTAGGGCTATGTTATTCAGTGAGGGGTTGTGTGTTTGTATTCGTAGGGACAGGCAAGGCCGGAGTCAGATGGGTTTCTCCTGCCTCTGTCCTCCCTGTCTCCTGACCCTTCCTGTAGCCGGACAAAGAAGAAGAAGCAGGCACACGGTCTTACTCAAAGGAGGTTTAATATGCCATAAAGTCCAACGTTTCGGCAGTCTAATACTGCCTTTCTCAAGGTGAAGGCTACCAAACACAAGAAAACAGTCACAATATATACCACCCCCCTGATACTCTCCCCGCTCTGCCACATAACCAGGATGTTGACGCCCCCTAGTGACGTCAGAGCTACCATATGGCGCCCCCTAGTGATGTCAGAGCTACCATATGGCGCCCCCTAGTGACGTCAGACGTCTAGGTCTAAATCCCTGGCAATACAGCATAGAGCTGTCTTGGAGGAATGCAGCCACAGCCACACCTCTCCCCAGACTGAACACTCCCCCATGATGACGTCAGCGTGACCCGCCCGTCGGGGGGAAGGGGGGGTGTGCACCAATCAAGACTGTACTCACAGGGCTGGACAAAGATGTATCCGTCGCCATGGGATCAGTGTCAGAGCAGGGAGGAGTGACACACTCCTATAAATCACCCTGAAAGTGTAAATAAACCACACACCAAAATATTCATAAAGCATATGTGCACAAAACTAATACAGCAATATACTATTAAAAACATGTGACTGTATACTGCTGATGACATCAGTATAATCCTGCAAAGTTACCGTGAAATGCCACATAAGAATATGCAGTACATCAGTATTTAGAATATACTAGTGTGTATACCTAGTCAGAAATGGGTACACACAGCCAGGGGGGGGGGGGAGAGAAGGGGGAGGGAGGGAATGGAAAAAAACCACACAAAAAGGATAATTTTCCCAATAGGTAAGTGCAGAGTCCATGGATGGTGCAAGATCAAATATGCCTGTAGAAAGACAAAAAATTACCTTCTATTAAGGAAGCATTTTAAATTCTGTTGCTCATTAAGACCCATACCGTTGCTGGTATTTAAAGCATGTATCCAGAATGCTTCACGTCTCAATAAGAAAGTCTCCCTATCTGGAGTGAGAAAATGTGAAAAGATATAGTGCGCTACTACAATCAATAAAAGTGAGGTGATATAGTGATGTACAAAAAGAGGTGACCTTTAAACACGTAGAGTATATGGAACGTCTGCAGCTGTGGCACCAGGGATGGCTCAAATACCCCCTAATAGCAAACAGAAATACAAAAAAACACAGCGCACAACGCTCATAGTGCATTAAAAATTATATTAGTAACCACAAAATAAAGGTGAGTATTAAGCGTACATTTAGATAGAAAAAACAATCATTTCAGGGTTAATGTTACCCAAGCACCAACGGACGCCAATAGAGATGTCGTGGCTCTCTCCTTCTCAATCCCTCAGCCTCGGGGGTAGGGCCTGGGTGGTCTTCCAATCGGTTAGCTGTTAGTACAGCCCTCAGCCTCAAGGTAGTACTTAGGAGGTCTCCAGTTCAGCTGAACAGCAGTACAGCCAATTCGCCGTGCCAAGCAATAATGTCTTTCACTGTTCCAGTCTCTGTAGCAGCGGAGCACACGCTGTGGGGCGTCTATTTTTAATTTTTATGATTCTCCCGCTTTGGGGGGTGACTGAATTGACTACCGGTAGTCAGACTGTTACAGACCGAGCAGCTCATGCATCTAAAGTTACCCGGTCTGCCACCCTCCAGAAAATGAGGAGTTCTGTAGTTACCCTCATTATCTGCATGTATCAGGCTATCCGCCAGATTCCTCCCTCTTTTGAATGCCACCATTGGTGGTACACAGCAACTTTCAGATAATATATCATCATTTTGCAGAATATGCCAGTGTTTAAGACTGGTAGATTTAATAAAACCACCAGCTTGACTGTACGTAGTAAGCAGGAAGGAAAAGACTTGGATCACAACTATGAAAAAACGAGAACTGGAGGCTAATAGAAAAAATAACAAATTATTTATTGGGACATAACTAATTAAAAAGAGAAACCTCTCGCATGGTGCGCTTTATCAAAGAGTAGTTTCACTGGTCTTAATCAAACTCTTATATGGTTTACACCCTCAAAAGCACCGCCCACCTGTGTCCAGGTAAACACAAACCCCCAGGACATTTTGTCTTTTGCATGTCTCTGATCCACTCACATCTACTGACGTCTGAGCTGAGGTGCTGATTTCTTATGCTGTAAACCTGGGCTGTTGTTCCTGAAGATCCTGACACCTTTCTACCTGCTGTGTAGATCAATGCTTTTTACCTTTTGACCTGCTGTAAGTAGGCATTGCTATAGAGCCAAGACATACATGTTTTATCCAGATTGAAAAGAACTTATTACACTATTGTATGCATTTATTTTTTATTTTTCATGGTGTATCCCTGCTATCTTCGCTCCCTTCCCATCCCGGACAAGCAGTGTATGTACTACCATTATCACTGCATTTGCCAGCTTTATCACTCTAGCACTCTTATTTTAACACACTAAAGTCTCCATTATAGTGCGCAGTGCTGGCTGATCTAGCAAGGTAGCTGGACATTTAACCCATTGGCCACTCACTTGTGTACATCTATACACTTCCATTATTGGGTCTCACCGTTGCTCCAGAGGGGTTAACACCCTGACTCCTAGCAATCTGTGTCCTCCATATCCCACCATTATTAAGTGGTTAAATGGGATAGTATGAACTTATAACTGACGACAAGGTTGCCTGATAGCGTTGATTTAATATATTTTTAATTCACATTACACATTACTTTGGTAATATATGTTTTAAGTAAATTTATTAAAAGTTAATTTTTACACTGTTATGGTGTGCATTTAAGTGAATTCTTTTAGGGGGCACATCCATTTTGTGTTTCCCTTCACCTTTTCTAGATCCCATTCTGTATTAATTCCTGCAGGGGATAATGTATCCAAAGAATGGATCCAAAACATCTCCCGCTGGTTGAGGAGCTTTAATCTATCACCCCCTCTCATGGGCATGGGCACCAGTTCTACAGCAGAAAAATGAACATTTGATTGACCTCCTGAAGGACAGTCAGTAAAATGTTTTGAAACTGGTAACATGAAATCTTTTCTTTTAATGGAACGTATATGCTCCATGATTCTGTTTTTAACAGGGCGTATAGTGCAGCCCACGTACCCTTGGCCACAGCCACAGGTAAGAAAGTATATGACAAATTGTGAGTCACAATTAATAAAGGATGGGATCCTATAGTTCTTTTTAGAATAAATAGTCTTAATAGACTTAATTGGTTTCGCATAGCAGCAAACGCAACATTTTCCACATTTAAAAAAACCTTTTATTTTAAACAGATTTGTTAGACTTCTTAGAGTCAAACAATCTTGGAGAAAGATAGTCAGATAAGGATTTGGATTTCCTAAAAGTAATGGCTGGACCCTGGTTAACTGAACTATGTAGGTCCTTATCAAGAGTGAGGGTCCCCCAATGTTTATAAATGATAGAACGAATCTGTTCAGCCTGGCGACTAAACTGGGTGACAAATAGAGCAGACGTCACTCGATCCAATTCATGTTTCTTCTTGAACTTCACAGACGAGTTCGATAACAAATCGATCCTGTTTGTAGATTTGACACACAGATATGCTGCTTCAATATCAGTGTGATTATATTTTCTTTGAGCAAATCGAGTTTTTAATTCCTCTGCTTGATGCTCAAATAAATCGTCATTTGAACAAAGCCGTCTTAGTCGAAGGAATTCAGCCTTGGGTATACTTCGAATGAATGATTTAGAATGACTGCTGTCTGCTTCCAATAAAGTATTACGTGAATGAGGCTTTCTAAAAATGTCCGTTTGAATAGTGCCTGTCGTGTCAATAAATAAAGTAATGTCTAAATAATTGATGTGATTCATGTGTTCTTCATAAGTAAATTTAAGATTTAAAGAATTAGAATTAAGTGTATGAATAAAGGCATGCAGTGATAATAAATCCCCATCCCAAATCATAATCAAATCGTCAATATACCGTTTATAGAAAATAATCTGATGACGAAAAGAATTATCAGCACCGAAAATGTGTGTGGATTCCCAAAGACCCACAAACAAATTAGCATAAGAGGGGGCAAATGACGTCCCCATAGCAGTACCCCGTGTCTGAAGATAAAATTGTCCAACTGCAATCCAGGGGGAGCATAAAGGGAAATAGAACAAAAAGAAAAAACAATCTAATTGCAGACAGTTTTTAAAAGGTGTATAAATTTGTGTTCTGTCTTGGCTCCTATGTATTGCCTACTTACAAGATGTAAGTCAAAAACGAGCGGTTTTGACACACAATGGTCTCTGCTAGGAGGATTTCTTTAACCAGGTAGTGGGATCTCCAACTCTCAGCTCAGCAGCAGTGTATATGTAAAAGAAATGATACCATAGTGCAGACCAGTAACAATAAAAAACTCGACTTTATAGGGTAAAAATAAACACTTACAATAAAAACAAGTGGTTAAGGCATGTATCACATTGATAGTGATTGAGGAGAGAAAATGGTTAGCTCCAGGCTCACCCGCCTCCTCCGGTGTGACTGCGTGTGGACCACCGCTCTCTGTGACCTTTCACCTCCACTGGTGCTCGCTGTCTCGCCGGTCTAGTCCCCTCGTAGATCCCCTCTTGTGTGGGCTATTCGGCTCCCTTTGCTGGGTATATACAGGAGTATACAGGTGCTGCAGAGGACTTGGACTCCAGCTCTCTCACCGGTCAATGGTCCCGCCTTGCTTGCTCCAATGCGTCACTTCCGCTTAGTCCCGATGCGTCACTTCCGGTCGCGGCTGTGTGAGTGTCAGCTCCCAGATCTCTCCTCTCTCCTCTCAGGGCGGCTACCACTCTACGCGTTTCGCCAGGTGTGTGGCTTCCTCAGGAGTGTACCGCCCCCTCCTCTAAACTATCTCTATATACCTTCCATAATTGGTTTTTAATTAATTAATCAATAAAACACTTGTAAAATCAATTGGTCTGCACTATTTTTGTATCCATATATATAAGGGAGCTCGTTATTCAACAGGAGTGGAATCCTAAATATATGAGGTTTGGCATGGTTTAACCTGTCATTAACCACACCTTGTGGGGTAAAGGGAACTAATAATTTTCTATGTTTAGAGGGAATGGGTGGTCCAATTAGATAATTGGTGCTCGAATGATGTTTTATTTCTTTGCACTAAGAATTTAGGCTCATAGTAGTGTGGTTAGAATAGTTTCCAAGTGGGACAGGTTTAAGGCAGACTTAATTTCTGTAATGTGATCTATATTATATTATAGCCCACCAGGGATGAATTTAAAGGGCATGGGTATGTTTTTTAGGGAGAGAGAATTTTTCCCGTGACAGGACTATGGGGGCATTACAATCACAATTGATATATATATATAAAAAAAAAAAAAAAAAAGTAATTCACAATTAATCTCATACCACAGGTTGTACAATGTGGTACTTCAAAATTATGTAAAAAGTGGGGGAGCTCCGTCATATATATATAAACTCTCTATAGTATGGGAATACATATTAATATTATAAGGGGTTCCATAATGTAAGATTGGCATAAATAATTGCAGGACATTTACTTATTATTATAGCGCCGATACTATGATGGAATATAAACAACATGTTCATATCACAGACCAACTTAAAAAATACATACACATATATATGAGGGTGTCTATAAATATAGATACTAGTTTATACAAATGGCATAAAATCCTAAACAATAAACCTAACCTAGGGATGACAGGTAGTGTGTTACATCTTAGTTCTTATGTGGTTTATAATAAAGGATAATGGATGGCAGTTGCACACTGTGAGAGAGAACAGCAGAAGGAGGAAAAGACAGAAGAACCGGTTAATTCAACACATCAGCAATTTTACATCTTATACAGGTTACAAGAAGGGTGCAATCTCGATTTCCATGTTGAGTCCCCTGGGTGAGAGTGTCCGCAACCTGTGAATCCAGAAGGTCTCCCTTCTCATGAGTTCCAGATTGCGGTCACCCCCCCGCCAGTGGCCCGAGACATATTCTATAGGTGTGTAAGTCAGACCTGTCGTGTCCCCCTGGTGCTTCTCCATGAAGTGTTTGGAGAGACTGTGAGTTAAAAGAGATCTCTTGATGCTACTCAAATGTTCGATAATCCTAGTTCTTATTGGTCTCTCAGTCTTCCCTACATATTGTAGTTTGCAAGGGCACTCCAGGAGGTACACAACATGGTCTGACCTACATGTTAGACTGGATTCTATATTGAATCTTTCCCCTGTGTTGTTAGATGTAAACTCCAATTTGTTGTTCGATTTAAATTGACACGCTCTACATGTCTTGCATCCATGAAAACCTTTATTGGATTGTAACCAGTTCTGGGGCTTGGCTTTCTGTTTAAGGACACTGGGAGCTAGTGTGTTTTTTAAATTTCGTGCTTTCCTGAAGATGATATTTGGATGATCAGGTAGTTCGCTTCCCAAAATTGGGTCATTCTTCAGTATTGGCCAGTGCTTATTTATGATTTTCCTAATTTCCTTGGCTTCCCCATTATAGTTAGTGAGGAATGCAAAGTCTGATTTGTTCTTTATCGTTTTATCCCTTAATTTAGGTTTTAGAAGATCTTCCCTCTCCAATTTATCTATCTTTAGTAGAGCCTCATCTATCTTTTCCTCCTTGTATTTTTTCTCTATGAATCTTTCCTTTAGTTCATTGGATTGTTGTAAGAAAGTTTCCCTCTCACTACAGTTCCTCTTAATTCGGGTGAACTGGCTTGATGGAACTCCGTCCATCCACCTCGGGAGATGGCAACTCGTCCGTAAGATGTAGTTATTTTTATCAGTTTTCTTAAAGAATGTTTTTGTTTTTATTTGATCGTTTTCTATATATATTTCTAGGTCTAAGAAATTCACTCGCCTGTCACTGTACTCGCTTGTAAATTTTAGATTGAGTTCTACATTGTCTATGCCTGTTAGAAAATCTTGTAACTTACTTTCTCCATTCCCCCAGATTAGGTACACGTCATCGATGAACCGACGCCAGAGGACCAGGCCCTCCCCAAGCTCTCCATTAGGCCAGATGTTATCTTCCTCCCATGATGCCATGAAGAGGTTGGCGTAGCTAGGGGCGAACCTGGTCCCCATCGCCGTTCCTCGTTTCTGCAAGTAATGACTTCCCTCGTACCAAAAAAAGTTATGCTGTAAAATGAACATGATTCCATCAATAATAAAGTCAGCTTGTATGTCTGTTAGGTCAGCATCTTTCAATAAAAATCTTTTTATGGCTCTACATCCTTTTGTGTGGTCTATTGATGTATATAGCGACACAACGTCGCATGTTGCCATTAAGAAATTCTTCTCCCACCTGACTTTGCTCAGTGTATTTAATAGATCTGTGGTATCCTTTAAGTATGCCTTTTGTTGAGTGACATATTTCTGGAGGAATATGTCTATGTACAGTGACAAGTTTGATGTTAGTGAGTCAATCCCCGAGACTATAGGTCTGCCTGGGGGATTGACTTCACTTTTGTGAATTTTTGGCAGTTGGTAAAATACCGGTACCTTTGACTTGTCACTGTATAGAAACTTATATTCCCCCTCGTCTAGCACCTCCAGGAGCCTCCCCCTCTCCAACAGGACCCTCAGCTCATCTGTAAATTCATTTATTGGATTTTTCTTTAATTTAGTGTATGTTTCTTCCTCCCCCAGTAGTCTTAAAGATTCCTTGTTGTAATTATCCCTGTCCATCAGAACAGTTCCTCCCCCTTTATCAGCCTGTTTTATCACTAATTCCTCATTCTCTGTGATTTCTTTTAAGGCTGTTTTTTCTTGTTTTGTGAGATTCTCTGTTATTTTCTGTTTGTTAATCGTCAGATTCTCAAAATCAGTGTTGATCATCTGGAAAAATGTTTCCAGATGATTGCCCTTTGCAAAGTGAGGATAAAAGGAGGACTTGGGTTTCAAACCCGTGTGGACCATATTTACCTCTTGTGCTACTACTGGTGGAATGGTTGGTCCTAATCTAGGGGCTTGGTCTCTATTCATGAAAAACCTTTTGAGGGTGAGTTTGCGGAGGAATCTATTTGCATCCATGAAGAGATCAAAGCTATTGTGATTCTTCACTGGCGCAAAAGATAACCCCTTTGAGATGACACTCTTCTGTGGATCTGTCAGTGTCACTTTGCTTAAATTGAATATGCTACTTTTCTGTTCTATCGGGCACTTCTCTTTCGTTCGTGCTCTTTGTCTCCCCCTCCCTGACAGGGAGGAGGAGTCAGACTTCCAAATAATTGTTTACTAAGTCTTTAGATGCAGCTGTGCATGACCAGTCCATTAAGGCTTTTTCCTCATATTAGAGAGTCTACATACAGAAGGTCATTATTGCTCAGAGGGAAGAACGTAACATTTCTGAATACTTCACATCTGGAGTGGTCACCAGTCCTTCCAAGACATTGACCCCAAAACACATCTGCAACATTCATTAAGATCCTGCTTTGAACCCAATCATATTGGTCTGGCATGCATTAAAGCATCATTCGCACAAATCTGATTCCACCACCTCAGAGGACTTTGAGTACGATTGGATTCCGGACCAACAATCCTCACTACCAAGATCTTTGGACTTCATTTTTCTGCAGGTTTATATACCAGATAGTGCGCCAAGGACTATTTCTGTTTTCTTTCATTGTTTGTTTTATTTTTGTTTTTAAGCTATTGTTGTACTTACCTTGTGGATAGGTTTGTGGTTTTTCAATCCTTAGGCAGCCGTCTTCTCAGTTTGTTATATTAGTCTGTAGAATTCACTAGTTTATTGTTGTATCTTTGTAAGGGAATTCCAACATTTAGAGCACTTATCCATCATTATCATGTATTGTTAAGTTAGGCTAATAGGTTAAGCGCTTAGTATATGTTTAGTTTAATTTTTTCTATCATAACATTTTTTATAGCGGATAAAAGATCCATAGAATCTCTCAGAAAAGAAGGCAGATTTTTTACCAGTGGCTGTAAAAAACCATCAATGTAGCGTGATAACCCATCTCCCAAAGATCCAATACTGGCCACAATGGGCCGCCCAGGAGGGCGGACAAGTGACTTATGGATCTTTGGGAGATGGTGGAAGATGGGCACAATAGGTGAGGCATTGTAGAGAAACTCATATTCCTTTGTGTTAAGTACAAATAGGGCCTTTCCTTCTTCAAGAATCTCTTTCAAAAGGTGTAAAAACTCACATGTGGGATCATGTCAATTTTGTATAAGATTCAACATCCTCAAGTAATCTAAGTGCCTCTGCCTGATAATCTGAAGAAGAGGGCACCACAATGGCCCCTCCCTTATCAGCCTTTTTGATTGTAATAGACCTATCTTCCCTGAGGGCAATCATCTCCTGGAAGTCAATATCTGACAGATTCGTTTTATTTAAAGAGGGAACCCCCCGGGGTACAATACCCCTAGCCAATAACCTGAGATCCCTCTCAACCAGCTTCTCAAAGGTCTTAATATTATGATTGTTAAAAATATGAGGGCAAAAGGTTGATTTCTTCTTAAGACCTAAGTGTAATTGCCCAAAGAAGCTGAATGAGGAAGGGATCTCAGGCTCCAAATCCTGATTTTGTTCATCATAAAGATCTCTAAGATCTGATAAAGCACATTGTTCACGAAATGAATGCAAATCCAAATTCTCCATTGAAACATCAATACCATCAACATTCTCAGCTAGACCTCTATCAGTGGAATATAGTGGAACCTCTGTTGTCCCTTTTTTCTATTAAAATATTTTTTAAGAGACAATTTGCGAATTAATTTTTGGAGATCAATGATGGTATTGAATAAATTAAAATCTTGGTATGGGGCAAAATTTAAACCTCTATTTAGAACCGCAATCTGGTCATCTGTAAGAGTCTTATGTGAAATGTTGATAACATTATCCACAACTTCTCCTATGCATATTTCTTTCTTTTGCTCGATCCCCCGGATCCCCCTCCCCCCTTCTCTTCTTTGATGATCTCCTTGTCCTCTTTCGTTTTTTGACTCCTTTTGAAACAAGGAGTATGAAGGTTTATCTTCTTTCCGAGAGGGCATCATAACAGATTTTTGTGAAGAGTCGGTTTCAGGGGAGGTAGATCTAACTCGCCAATTATCATCATCATCACAAAAGGAAACGCCTAGTGAACGACTCTCATAGTCAGAACCATCTGACTCAAAACTGGAAGCGTTTCCATGGCGTTTTAGGATGGATTTATTCGGGTTCTTGGAGTCACCTTGTTTTTTATTATTCTGATATTTAGAACCAGATTTTGGTTGTGGCTTTTGTGCGTTTGTAGTGTAGCGTTGCCATATATAAACTTGCTGCTTCTCATAGTCTATCTTGTCCCTATCAAACTTTTGTTGTTTCTTAATCATTAGAGACTTTTCCATAGCACCCACGTTGCTTAAAAGTGTTTGGTCATATTTAATAAAATTCTCCATTTTTCTGCAACCTTTCAATTTATCCTGTAGGACTTTCACATTGGCTCTCACTTTCTTTTTTTTAATTTAGCTTATACTTAATGATCAATTTGATTAGCTTAAATGAGCAATGATCTAATATGGCTTTCCAGTCATTCTCAAAATCTTTATTAATAAAGCCAAAGGACGGTACCTTTTTCAAGCGTAAGCCTCACGGAATCCTTTTAACTCTAGCATAGTTCTCAAGAGTGGTAATGTCCCACCAATACCTAATGTCCTGTGATAAGTTTTTCCAATGTAAGGAAGTGGGTAATTAAGTCAGCAGGCTCTTCACAGATGAAATTAGCACCTTCATCAAAAACTGACTCTGCCCTCCTCTGACGGTGAGTGTCTCCACAGTTAAAGGCATAGGTATCAGTAACCCCTTCCTCATCCTCCACTTCTACATAATCTTCCATAATAAAAAACACACAGGATAGGAATAGCACGAATACTCACTCCAGAGAAATAAAAAAAAATGTTCCACAGAAAGAAAAAATGTGAATAAATAGATGCCACAAAAAATAAATAAATAAATGGTTAGAAAAAAAAATAACGATAGCACTCCAGTTCTCAAATCACCAATTAAGTGATTACATACATATTCACGGGGTATAAGCCTCTTCTTATAATGTCAATAATGAAAGTCTTAATTCCAGGCTGAGCAGCCGTGGCCAAACCAGCAATATGCGAAGCAGAGGAAAAGACCTCCCAGCCCAATGTTACAATCCTGGTAGATAGCGTGTATCACGCGCATGCTGTATTAACCCCCAGCAAAATGAATCCTTAGAGGGACCAAGGGCCCATCGTGTCCAGTGTTTTCCCGTTCAATGTGATCAAGGATTCATCACAGCTACAGTGCTTATTCCTACATGGTTGGTCTCCGATGTGCTGGGGGTTAATACAGCCTGCGCGTGATACACGCTGTCTACCAGGCTTGTAGCGTCGGGCTGGGAGGTCTTTTCCTCTGCTTCGCTTATGACTGTACGTAGTGGTAAATACAAGCCTGTCCTCCTTCTTATTTTTGGTAGCACTTACCTCTTTATCCAGTGCCCGGTCTAACACAGCAGGAGGATATCCCCTAGCCAGGAATCTACTACGTAGTTCTCCAATAGCTGGTTCAATATTATCCTTCCTGCTCGTGATTTTGCAGACCCGGACTTTCTGTGAAAAAGGTAATGCATCAATAAGAGAAGGAGGATGATGGTTATCTGCCCTTAAAATGGCATTTCTGTATGTATCCTTTCTAAAAAGATCAGTATGTAACTCCCCATTAGTCTGTGTAATGAGGACATCTAAAAAAGAGAGTTGCTGTGTACCACATCATCTGAAAAACACGGTGGAGGCAGTGATGGCATGGGCATGCATGGTTTACAATGGCACTGGGTCACTAGTGGTTTTTGATGATGTGAACGAAGACAGAAGCAGCCGGATGAATTCTGAAGTGTATAGGGATATATTGTCTGCTCAGATTCAGCCAAATTCAGTGAAGTTGATTGGACGGCGCTTCACTTTACAGATGGACAATGACCCAAAACATACTGCGAAAGAAACCCAGGATGTTTTTAAGGCAAAGAAGTGAAATATTCTGCAATGGCCGAGTCAATCACCTGATCTCAACCCGATCGAGCATGCATTTCACTTGCTGAAGACAAAACTTAATGCAGAAAGACTCACGAACAAACAACAACTGAAGACAGCTGCAGTAAAGGCCTGGCAAAGCATCACAAAGGAGGAAACCCAGCGTTTGGTGATGTCCATGCGTTCCAGACTTCAGTCATTGCCTGCAAAGGATTCTCGACAAAGTATTAAAAATTAACATTTTATTTATGATTGTGTTAATTTGTCCAATTACATTTGAGCCCCTGAAATAAGGGGACTGTGTATGAAAATGGTTGCAATTCATAAACGTTTCATACGATATTTTTGTTCAACCCCTTGAATTAAAGCTGAAAGTCTACACTTCTATTGCATCTCAGTTGTTTCATTTCAAATCCATTGTGGTGGCGTACAGAGCCAAAATTATGAAAATTCTGTCAGTGTCCAATTATTTCCGGACCTAACTGTGTGTGTGTGTGTGTGTGTGTGTGTGTGTGTGTGTGTGTGTGTGTGTGTGTGTGTGTGTGTGTGTGTATATATATATATATATATTTTTTTTAATGATAGGGATGTAAAGTAGGTTTGTAAATGAAAAAAAAAAATATGAAACCCTTAATACAGCTGAATCCCGTTATAACGCGGTGCTCTTGGTCCACATAATGAGCACGTTATAACCAGGATCGCGAAATGGTCGGCGCAATCAGGAAGAACGGTTCTGCGAGGACTTACCCGGCATCTGCAGCTCTCTCCACTTCATCAGGCTCCGAGGTGCTTACATACGCTCTCCCAAGCTTTCAATTTGACTGACTTTTGAGCGCAGGAGGGTCACATGACCCTTCTCTGATCAATGACAGCCCAACAGTGAATACATTTTATATAATACACATGCGGGAATTGAACCCTGATCACCCATGGACTGCACTGTGCAGTAGATGTTACGTTTGTTTATAGAGTCAGATTCATCACACCAATACTGTGGTGTAGCAGCTAGAGAATTGCACCAGCATATGAAAGATCATGGGTTCAATTCCCGCATGGTGTAGGGGTGTGTGTATATATGTGTATCAGCGTGTGTCTGTTAGCAATAATGCATTGAATATTATATAAAAATAAAACCTTGGAGATGTTTTTAAATCGGGAGCCACGCTCAGACAGCATTAAAAGCGGATTCGCGCTATAGCAGATTGCGCTATAACGGGGTTGAGCTGTACTAATATTTTGACCACAGGGTAAACGGGTTGGAGTAAGCCATGCTTCTTATCTGTACCAACATTAAATACCCAAGGGTTTAAAGATTGGTACATGTCTGGAGTGTTTATATCTAGCTAGCACCAACACTGTCCTGGGTTTCCATTACTCAATGCAATATAAAAAAATGTTTTTTTTTTTTTTCAACTTTAAATTTTTATTGGAAAGTACAAATACAGCCAATGTTCCACAGCCCATTATTACATTTCCAGTTTTGTTAAACACATGTAATGACGCCTCGAAGACACATCCACTTAACACTTTACAAACAAGACCAGACGAACTTGACAAGGGGACAGGGAAAGAGGTTAGGGGTGGGAGGGAGGTGGTAGGTTGCCAGGCTCTGGTGCAGTTTTTTAGATATCTCTTGTTCAACCTTTTAGGCAATAGCTAAGGGTTTTAACTGGGACAGGTTCTTCTGAGGTTTCTTTCTTTTATTTGTTTTTCCCTATTCTATGACTACATGAAGGTCTGCTAACTGTGCGTCGCTGAGTCGTGTTGTCTAATCTGCCCTTAAAGGAGAACGCACCTAGTTTAATTAGTGCAAGATTGAGGTGGCGTCCACTCCTGGGATGTCTACCTGGGTCAACCATGGATCCCAGACCTTTAGAACATTTGTGCCGGAGTCATTAACTAAACTCGTTAATTGTTCCATCCGGCAGACATGCCAAATTCTGTTTTTGATCTTAGGGATAATTGGTATCTCCTGCTGTTTCCATAATGCTGCGATCTCACATCTTGTGGCTGTAGCAAAATGCGCGATTAATTTATGCGACGCATTTGACAGACCCTGGATCCGCATGCCCAATAGGAACAGCCACGGGTCCAGGGGGATCTCCAAATCGAGAATCCGCTGAATCCAATCTCTGATTTGTTCCCAAATAGGGGCCCCCTTAGTGCAAGACCACAACATATGTCGGAGGTCAGCTGCTTCCCCACACTGTTTAGGGCAGAGAGGGGAGTAGCCTTTTACAAATTTCGCTAAGCGCGTCGGAGTGTAATACCACCTCATAAGGACTTTATATGCGTTCTCCTTTAATGTGGTGCAGATTGAGCTTTTCGCCGCCGCCTGTATAATTCTGTCCCATTCGTCGTCCTCTAAAGTCTCTCCTAGGTCTGATTCCCAGTGTCTCATGTAACTCAGTCTATTGTCAATGGGCGACTTCTGGCAGATCACTTCCCTGTACATTCTAGATGTGAGTCCCCTTGTGTCCGTATCTCTGGAACACAGCTGCTCAAAATTTGTCCGCGCCGGTCGAATTGGCGTTTTATTGTAGAAATCTCTGATCTGAAGGTACCTAAAAAATTTGTTTGGGATATTCTTAGAGGATTTAATTTGGTCAAATGTTTGTATGGTCGTTATGCCCTCCAGATCTTTTAGACGGGAGAAGCCCTTCTGAGTCCATATCAAGAAATTTTTGCTATTCAGGTCCGGAGCGAAGTCTGGGTTGCCCACTATTGGTGTCATTAATGATGTTTTGGTAGTCAAATTACATTTGAATTTCGTGGCCTCCCAAACTTATAATGAATTGACCATGGTCTGCAGCGGATTGTTCATCTTGCGTACCCCTTCTCTGGGTAGCCAGATTAAATTTCGGATTTCAATTGGTGCACAGCATCTCTTCTCCAACTCAACCCATCTCCGTAGGCTTGGGTCTGTGTGCCATTGGAAAATCTGCCCTAATTGGGCTGCTTTATAGTAGGCCTGCAAGCAAGGCACCGCTCACCCTCCGCAGGATGAATGGGACGTTTTAATATTCCTTTAGCAATTCTTGGGTTTTTCCCGTTCCAAATAAATTTTATAATTTTTGACTGGAGGGAGAGGATGTCCGCCTGCACCAAAGGGATAGGGAGACTCTGGAAAAGATATAGCATCTTTGGGAGGAGATTCATTTTCACGCTATGTATCCTCCCAATCCATGAGATGCTCCCCTTCATCCAGGTTCGGAGATCCTCCCCCAGCGTCTTTATGATCTTGGGGAAATTTGCTTTATATAAAGTTTTGTACTCCCTTGTGAGATAAACCCCTAAATATTTGATAGCGGAGGGTTGCCATTTGAACTGAAAATTGAGGTCAATCAGTTTTTCAACTTCTTTTGGTAGATTAATATTGAGGGCTTCTGATTTAGACTGATTGATCTTAAATCCCGAAATTTGGTTAAATTTGCCCAGTATGTTGAATACATTTGGGAGAGATGTGAGAGATTTGGCTATTGTGAGAATGACATCGTCCGCATATAGAGCGGCTTTGTGCATTTGGTCTCCCACAGGGATACCAGAGATATCTGGGTTATTTCTGATGTGTGCCGCCAAAGGCTCTATACATAAGGCGAACAGTAGTGGCGACAGCGGGCATCCTTGACGTGTTCCGCTTTTGATTTCAAACTGTTCTGAGGGGAAACCTTGATATCTCACTCTTGCTGTTGGGTTTTTATACAACGCCAGGATGGCCTGCAGGAGGCGTCCCTCAAAGCCAAATGCTCTCAGTGTTTCCGATAGGTAGGGCCAATCTATTCTATCGAAGGCTTTTTCAGCGTCCAGACTTAACACCATGGAGTGAATTTTTTCTTTTTGGGCCAGATCAATTAGGTCAATAATTCTCCTGGTGTTATCTGCCGCTTGTCTACCTCCGATAAACCCTACTTGATCCGTGTGAATTAACCCGGGAAGAACACTACCCACCCTGTTGGCTATAAGTTTAGAGTATATTTTGAGGTCCAAGTTAATCAGTGAAATGGGCCGGTAGCTCTTACAGTCTGCCGGGTCCTTTCCGGGTTTATGGATCACCGATATTGAGGCTTGGAGCATTTGTGCTGGGAATGAGGCCCCTGCTAAGATTTCATTGAATAACTTTAACATGTGGGGGGCTAGAATTTTTAAATATTTATTGTAATATAAGTTCGAAAAGCCATCTGGCCCTGGGGCTTTAGCCGGTTTTAGTGCTTTGATGACCCCAGAGAGTTCCTCCATCGTGAAGTCCGACTGGAGTGCCTCCCTTTCGCATCTCTTCAAAATGGGTAAATGTGCCTCTATTAAGAAGGTCCGTAAATCCTCCTTTGTTTTCGGATTATGGGTTACCTTATCTCCATTGTATAATATTTCGTAATACTTTTTGAATTCCCCTGCTATGTTCGCTGGGATGGAGGTAAGGTCCCCATCTTGGTTTCGAATTGCGTGAATGTGATAGTTTGGAAGCTTGTTTTTTTAGCTTATTGGCAAGTAGTGTGTCAGGCTTGTTAGCTTTTTCATAAAATTTCCGCTTGGACCAGGTCAATTCCTTCTCGGCCTGGGCGGAGAGGAGGAGGTTAAGACTAGTTTTAGTGGCTAGTATTTGAGTTAACGTGTGGGCATTCTTATTTTTTTGTGGAGGGAGGAAAGCTCTGCTAGCTGTTCCTCTAGCTTCAAAATTTTTCCCTCCCGTTCTCTTTTCCGTTTAGCGGCCAGATTCATAATGACCCCCCTGAGGGTAGCCTTATGGGCCTCCCACAGTCTGGAGTGCGTAGCCACACTCCCCTCATTCTCCTCGAAGTATTGTGTGAGCTTTTCCCCAATTTCCACCTGTAGGGCTGGGATTTTCAGCAAGATTTCGTTTAGTTTCCAGTTCGCTCTAGGTCTGTCTAGTGGGATTAGTGTGCACCGCAGCTCTATAGATGCATGGTCTGACCATGAAATATCATGGATCTCGGTGCGAGAGACCCCAGGGACCATTCTGTTGGATACAAGGAAGTAATCTATCCTGCTATATGTGTCATGTGGGTGTGAGTAGAAGGTGTATTCTCTCAGTCTCTGGTGTTGTTCCCTCCAGATGTCGAGTAGTTGGCAGTCACGTAACCCTTTTTTAATTGTTAGTATGTCAGATCTGTGTGTAATATTAGTGGATGAACATCTGTCAAGGTCCTCCCGTAGTGCCCTGTTCAAGTCTCCAGCGACAATGATATTACCTCTGGCCACTTTGTTGAGTTTCCCAAAGAAGGTAGAGAAAAAAACGGGGGCCGTCTCATTAGGGGCATATATTGTTGCTAGAGTAATTGGGAACCCTTGGATTGCACCTCTTACTATGAGGAATCTGCCCTCTTTATCTTTGAAAGTCCTATCGGGTACGAACGGTATTCTTTTATGAATTAGTATGGCCACCCCTTTTTTTTTGACTTTCGCGGAAGACAAAAAGTGTGTCGGGTAGTCCTTATCCAGGAATTTGGGGTAGTTGTCTTGAGAGAAGTGTGTTTCTTGCAGAAACAGAATTTCTGCCCCTTTACGCTTATAATCTCGGAAGGCGATTCTGCGTTTAACCGGGCTATTAAACCCCTTAATGTTATGTGATACTAGCCTGAGTTCCTTACTCATTTAAAAGTATGAGATGACTTTGCTGCCGATATCTGTTCTTGATTGATGCACCTGGACCACAATCCCGACCTCCTCTTCTTCTCGAACTGCAATACCTCACTTCACCACCTACAGCAATACACAAGGGGGAGCACACAAGAGGGTATACCTGGGGGGACACAACAAACACTAGACAAGACAAAAGACAGTAGAATTCTCGTCGTCTCGGCGACGTCGCCTCCTTGACGAGATCACCGCCTTTGGGAAGCTGGACTCCTCTCCAACCGCCCGGAGGAAACGTGGGATGAAGTTCACTCACCCACCGCGTCCAGTCCCAAAGGACTTCACTAGGGCCCAGGAGATCCACCCTCCTCCCCCCTAGTGCGTGGCCCATGCGGATTTTTGAAGCAGGTCACTCCCCCCCACTCCTGCCTCGCTCTTCCTGAGCTTGAATGAATAAAACCTAACATATACTATGCATAACCAGAGTCTGTCCCGGCTTTGTTCACCCCTGTAGTGTATCAGGCTAATCCCTCGGTGTCATGGCCTCAGCAACCTGTGTTTCTTTGCTTCTCCTCCAGTTCTCGTCCCCCTACTTGAGGTCTGGTCCCCGGCCACGGTGAAGCTGTCACCAAATAAAGAAACTCACCCCCGAGTGAAAGAGCGGTGATCCCCGACACCCCAACTACAGATGTCCAGTGATCAAGCAACCTGCGCTGAAACTGAATCCCTGGTGAGAAAATTTGCGGCCTACCTTTCTGATGATGGCGGCCCCCGACACAAGATGGCGAAGCAGCTCTAGAAGGCGGGAATCCACAGTGAACCGCAGGAGCAGGAAGAGAGCGGTGAGCGGGAAACAGGAGCGGGCGCACGCACCTCCGCACTGGTGAGAGACGTCTTCCAAAATGGCCGCCCCCCGGATACGCATCACAGCTGTGCCCCGGAAGGAGCGGCGCCATCTTGGAGGTGGCGCGGAACCAGCTCCCACCGGCGCGACCAGATGACGTCACCAGCAAGACCAAGGACAGCCGTAAGCCCATCAAGGCGTCCAGAATGCGCCGGATGACCCGCGCAGGCCTGGATTAGTCACCTCACTGGCCCGACGCGGGCTTTTTGAATTTTGCGTCTGGGAAGAATAGAAAGACATACGGGAAGGGAATTAGTATAGCGCCGTAGCGGCAGAACCATTAAGCGAGTAAGGGCAGGGTGAGTGATAGAGAGGGAGTTAGTAAGAGGATAAAAGCAAGTAGATGAGAGGAAATAAGCCGAAGTGGAGACATTTAAGGAGACAATACTATAAGAAGGAGTAAGGAAGTAGACTTGAATTTAAAGTGGGGTAGGGATGCAGCAAGTAGTAAGGAAGTGGTAGAGGGGAGAGCAAGGAGGAGAGGAAGTAGGGAGCTAGAAAGAAAGAAGAATAAATGTGGAGAAGTGAGGAAATCAGAAAGCTATAGAAATGTGCAAGTTAGATAGTGGGAGTGGTGACTGGAAGTGGAGTGAAGGGGGACGTGAAGTAGGACTTGGTAGGTTAGGTATCAAAGGAGGTAGAGAAGTGTTAGTAGGTTGGTGAAGACAGGTTGAGTGGGAAAGGAGAAGGGAAGTAAGGAGCAGGGCGACACAAGGTTAAGATAGACAGATGAGATCGCTGGGGAAGGTTGAAATCAAAAAAATGTTTTAAAGCACTTTACTACATTTGTGAAGTAAGGCTTTAACCGAACATGAAAATCAGTATTCTGAAGGAGCAAGTCACTCGCTTTTTATAAAAAATTTTTTTTTTAAAACAGGATTGAAGCAGAGGGTCTCCCCAAGCTGAACCGCATTCATTTCAACTCTGGGACCCCCCCATTTCCCATAATACTTCCCTCCAAAGGGGGTGCCAGGCTATACGATAAAGGGGGTAACCAGGCTATACAATAAAGGTTACCACTGGAACGGTGGGCCCCTGGCAGCTACCTGGCACCATAAGCCAGGGGCCCGGCATTATAACATGTGAACGTTAAAGTGTCCCCTGCCTGTCCACTTTTCATAGAAAAATGGAAAAAATGTGTGGTGCTCTCAAAAAAAACCTCAAAATATGTAGTACAAAAATTGTAACGTTCAATAAATGTATATAATGATTCCTGAAATGAAAACCCCCTGGATAATGGATAAGGGATAGTCAATCCATAGGACACAGAACAATCATGTATTAATCACTGCTCCATTGTAATCTGACTAGTGGGCTAGGGCCCCCACGAGCACTGTAGTAAGGGGCCACACAATAAAGTGTCCCAGCATATAATGTCAGAATGGAGAATGTGCTTGTGATAAAATAACTCACAGTTAGAGTTGGTAATGTCCTTTTGGCTGTCCAGGTTTCTTCTTTCACAGTAGGGGGTGTGCTTCTGTTTTTTCTGGATGACTTGACACGAAGCAAAAGGAAAAAGCAGGCACTAATACTCGGGAAAGTAAAAAAAGGTTGAATGAAATCCAGGAGAGCGTGTGCCCATAAAAAAAGACTATTTTAATGGAAACCACAAAAAAAATACAGCTACATTACGGGGTACACAGACCCCCACCAACGCAATTCGAGCCGCGTTGGTGGGGGTTTGTGTACCCCGTAATGTAGCTGTATATTTTTTGTGGTTTCCATTAAAATAGTCTTTATGGGCACACGCTCTCCTGGATTTCATTCAACCTTTTTTTACTTTCCGGAGTATTAGTGCCTGCTTTTTCCCTTTGCTTCGTTTCCACTTTTCATGTTCCCTGAGCCTAAGACTCATGAAACGTTCTATATGTAAGTTTTAGGTGAGATATTTGGGTAGAAATGCAATCATGTTGTTTGCAGGAGTTTGGGGGGCAAAGATATCAGTAGTCTCCTAATTCTCCCTGGCGTGCAGGCATGATTTGCCAGTACGTGGGTTGAATTACACCAGGGCTGCCCAGTGACTCCTGATTTTCAAGCCCAGATATCCCAGTCCTATTTCCCTTACAGCTATGAGTCTGCCCAAGTTATCCTATGTATTAAAGTATGTTTTATTTCATTTGTGTGTAGCGGTCATGTAAAATGGCTACAGTCATCTCTCCTGCTGACAGTAAGGCCTGGTAAGTTGTGGGCATGCCAGCAGTAATTATGGAGGTTTGCCCTCACACCCTGGTGGGGTGCCCTGTGTATGGATGGGAGTGGTCACATGCTCTGATTCCATGGTTAGTGATGTCAGAGGTGTGTCAGCTTCCAGAGTGTACATAAGGCACAGCACTGTGTCTAATAGTTAGTTCTATCTGAGTCCTGAGTTCTGTAGGAGTTCTGAATAGTCTGCGAGAGTTATGTTATAGTAGCTGAACAGGAAGACTGTGTCCAGGGACCTGGCACAGGGTAAAGACATCCCGGCTGGGATAGGGAATCCCTATTAAAGGAGAATTACACCTTTCAAAGGGAAGCACTGAGGGACAATGAGTGGCTAGAGAAACTACTGCGAGGGGCAGTTAGCCCACCTCAACCAATAAAGATGCTCTTAATCACAAACCCTCTCGTGTACATGTGTGGAGTGAATGTACAGAGAGGAGCACCACAGAGGAGTTCCTCGTCAGGACCATCCCCAAGTGACCGAAGGGACCCTGATGAGGTGGAGGCGCTGCACTGGAACTAGGTAGGACTCCGCACACTACCTCAGCTGCCTGTCTGGACGGGTCCTCCCCACACACCATCATGCGGGAGACTCAGGAGTCCTGTTGCCAACAGGTGCACCACCAGACACTATCACACTGTAATGGGGACCGGTTAGACCACAGGGGCCAATGTGAGATTGGGTGGGTCAGGCCGGGCCAGAAATACCGTTACATGTGCTTTTACTATAAATGTCTATTCAGCCAGCTCAGGCATCCATATAGGTGCCGGGAAGTCTGCATAGACATCGGAGAGGAGAAGGGATGTTGAGAGGTGTCGGGGTGTGAAGTGGCCAGGGCAGGGCTTAGTACTGGGTCCGGAGAACAGAGACCCCCTGCGGGGAGGACACTCTGATCTGCCAGACTCAGTGGAGTCTGCCCAGTAGGTGACAAGGGGTTGACTAGGGGAAGCAGCAAAATGTCGGTGCGTTTTCCCATTGGTCAATCCGTATGTCCCGCCCACGGGTCATCCCAAGCCGGCTTAGCCCGTCCCCTCCTCTGGCATCAGTCAAAGGACGAGCCCCTATTCTTATCGGTTGGCGGCAGGGTTTCCCATGCTCCAATTGGTCGCTCCTTCCTCCATGCTGAACATAGAACAGTGGAGGGTATGTAAGGAGAAAACCCCAGTCAGAGAACCAGACGATCTAGTGACTTGTGTCGATGAAGCTAGGGCGGACTTTTCAAAGTTGCTGTCACGAATACCAGAGCAACCGGCTTGGTTTTGAAGCTAGGAAAAGTCTGCCCTGCAGAGACTAAGTCAGACGTGAAGTTCAAGTTCTCATTTGGAACGTAGCGGTCGCGGCTAGGAACTGAAGCCAAAAAGAGGACCAGAAAGCCCGGGTGTATATCCCGGTCAGGTTAAGCGTACCGAAGCATTCGCCCTGCACCTAGTAGAGCCTAGATTTCACCCCCAGCAAGTGTGCTTTTAGCTGTATTTTGTGTATTCATTGTGTTGTACGCGGGTTTACCCGAATAAACTGCATTTTGTTCTTACCACCTTGTTTGCCTAGCGAATGATCCCGGTAAAAATAAGTGTAAAATCTCCTGGTCTCCCGTGAGAGACATTAGGGAAGGCCTAGTGATGTCACGGCCACGCCTCCCCGTCACGAGCGATCTAAAGTCCACAGATCACTCAGGCGACAGGCGCGCACAACGCCATGTGCTCTGTCGCACACGCACTATATCACACAGCAGAAGCCAATGCAAATTATCGACTATGGGGACATACTGTAGTACATGGCACAGCACCCCAAACCCACCTTAGCAACCTTGATACCCTCTACAATTCAATGTCGCTTTGTCCTCCAATGCAACGACAACACACATCACTGCGAAATGCTCAAAGAACTAGATTGGTCATCACTAGAGTCTAGGCGCAAAGTTCATCTTTCCTGTCTTGCCTTGAAATACTTTCTCGGCAAGCTACCCACCTATCTGAACAAGCTCCTCACCCCTACCACGTGTAGCACTTATCATCTGAGATCAGACTCCAACAGACTGCTCATGGTCCTAAGGTTCAACAAAGTATCCGTCCGCTCCTCCTCATAGGCCTTCATTATACCACCGGCGGCGGGACACGCACGCTACCTCAATGCGATGCGCTGCCCGAAACTTGCACTGCAGGCAGGAGGCATCGGGAGGCGAGGCCATGATGTCACGTGAGTGGTTCAGTCTCATTGGCTGAACCGCTCACATGACGCGGCCATCGCTCCAGAAAATAAAATTCTTGGATCTGTTCGAAAATTTGCGCACTTGGCCGCCTCGTTGGTCACCCATTCTTAGTGTGCGCTCATAGGAAAACTTTTATTTGTTTTGGTGGCGCACAACGTTCTGCGCTCCGCCGCTTCGGGTATAATCACGGCCTTACCGTGCACCCCAAAACTGGAACAACCTACCAGAGACTCTTGCAGATGCCACCAGTCTAAGTGCTTTCAAAACGAAGGCTGTCTCACATTTTAATCTGGTCTGTAACGGTTACATGCGCCTATAATATATATTATCTCTAACTGTGCATGCAATGTCTTGTATATAATGTATACCATGTTCACTTAATGTAACTATGGATTTGTAACCATGTATCTGTCATCATAACTCTGTGCCCAGGACATACATTGAGAGTTACCTCATTTTCAAGTATTGCTTCCTTCCTGGTAAAACATTTTATAAATAAATAAAATATCCGAGGCCTAAGGAGCGAACACATGATTAGGAAATGCAGGAGGGGGGCGCAGGACCCTCCAGGACTGAATGGGTGAAAATCCCTCAGCTGCCCCAGGGACATCAACTTTAGGATTTCCTGTACAAGTGTACAGGCATACCCCGGTTTAAGGACACTCGCGAGTAAGGACATATCACCCAATAGGCAAACGGCAGCTCACGCATGCGCCTGTCAGCACGTCCTGAACAGCAATACCGGCTCCCTACCTGTACCGAAGCTGTGCGCAAGCGGGGAGACTGTAGAGACTGTTACACATGTGTTATTTACATCAGTTATGCGCGTATATGAGGATTGCAGTACAGTACATGCATCGATAAGTGGGGAAAAGGGAGTGCTTCACTTTAAGTACATTTTCACTTTACATACATGCTCCGGTCCCATTGTGTACGTGAATGCGGGGTATGCCTGTACCACCTGATAAGATTACACAAATAATGCAATAAATTGCACCCATTTAAGAAATATAGCGCTGTGCCATTTGTTTAAATAGAGCTGCGTTAACGTTCTGCCACTGTTAACCTGCGTTAATAGATGCGACCAAATCTGTACATCATTTTCTTTTACACTACATTAAGGTGAGACTATAATTACACGTTTATAATGTGAGGTCTATGAGCTGAAAGCGCAGCTTAGTGCAGGGGTGAGCAAACCTTTTATGCCGAGCCCCCCTCTTCATCCATAAAATTTCTCTGGCCCCCCCTGCCTGACGTAATCAAAATCACATGAAAAAAAAAAAAAACCTTTATTAAACGGTATACAATATAAATCCAAATATGTCTATAAATACTTACATATTTCAACAGCTCGCGCTTGCAAAATTAGGCTGCGTCCACGCTGCCGCTGAGAGCGGTGACATCACCAACTCTCCAAGCCTGAGCGCAGGGTGTCCTGCATCATTTTGCAAGCGTGGATCGGGGCTATTTGTGTGTGTTTGTGTGTGTGTGTGTGTGTGTGTGTGTCTGTGTGTGGCTGTATGTGTGCATTGACTTCTGCTGAGCGCACTTCAAAGTCAATTTTGTTTGTCTCCCCAAGCGCTGAGCTTGGGAGAGCGTACGTGCACAAAGGCAATACTTTTGGGGGGCATTCATCCACCTCTTTGCTACCTCCCTTCCCTATCCCCCCTTTTGTTTCTACCTTCCCCTCCCTGCTCGTTGGCTTGCTATCCCCATTGTCATCCACACTCCTACCTACATTATTATTATTTATTATTTTTCCGTTTTCAATGTTTTCACTTTTTTTTTATTATTTCTGTACATTCATAGTGTGATTGATACAGTGGCAGCCGACCCTTTCCCTCGCAGAGGATCGCAGCGAAGCAGGTTGCCAGCGGAGGAGAGCAGGAACACAGCGCTATTGCAGGGCAGACACCGGGAGGGGCGTTTCACTTCACCGTGCTCGGGCGTGCTCCTCCCCGTACCCCCGAAGCCCCTGCGCGTGCGCACACACCATCACGAGGCCGCCACCTGCACTATCTTGTTCAGCCACCCGCACACATCTTCGGCTGCCCGCCCGTGCACATCTTATTGGCCGCCCATCGCGTACAGCTTTTTCGTCCTCCCGCGCAAAGCGTCTGCCGGCCCGCGCACCCAGATTTCACCACACGTCGCCTGCGCCCCCCTAAATCTTGCGCCTTATTGCCCCCCACCAGTTTGCGCACCACTGCAATACAACACACACTCTCTCTCTCAATCAATCACCACATACACACCACATACACTACCGACACACTTTATTGAAGTGTGGTCGGTACCGCAAGCCGGGAAATCTCCCGGCTTGCTAGTGGCCGCCCCTCGGCGTGCCGCGCGTCATAGACGCGCGGTCACGCGTCATCGGGAGCGTGCGCCCCCTGCACGCGTGTCCAGGGGCTCCCCGAGGGAGCCCTGGTGTCCCGCGATCGCGGGACAGCGGCAGGGGGTTCCGGGGGACCCGGCGGACCCGGCAGCGGTAGAGAGAGCGCCCCGATCGGAGGGCGCTCTTCCGCTGCTTCGGCGTGCGCCCGTCACACTCGGGCGCGCGCCAGGCTACTGCTGCGGCACAGAACGGGCAAATGCTCGAATAAACTGTGCCGCAGCAGTACACACACACACAATCCCCCCCCCCCCCACACACACACACACACACACACACTCCCCACACACAATCCCCACACACACACACACACACACACACACACACACACTCAATCCCCCCACACACACACAATCCCCCCACACACAAACACACCCCCCCACACACACAAACACACTCAATCCCCCCCCATACACAATCCCCCCCGCACACACTCAATTCCCCCCACACACACACACTCAATCCCCCCCACACAAACATACACTCAATCCCCCCCCATACACACAATCCCCCCCCACACACACACTCTCAATTCCCCCCTCCACACACACACACTCAATCCCCCCACGCACACACTCAATCCCCCCCCACACACACACTCACTCAATCCCCCCCCCCATACCTTGTGACCTTGAGCAAGTCACGTTATCTCCCTGTGCCGCAGGCACCAAATAATAGATGTATGTGTAGGGATGTGGTAGGAGCCTCATATGTGTGTTCAGTTGGTGTTTTGACTGTTCAGGAGAGTCATGTGGAGGTCTGCGCTGATGCAATAGCTGTGAGTCTGTGCAGCTCAAGGCAGAGAAGCTCCGCTGAGGAACTACAACTCCCATGAGCTCCTGGGCAGTCACCTGACTTGAGGAGCCAATCGGAAGGCTAGAATTACGGGAGGAGGAAAGGGAAGCGTGGGGGAGAGGCCACGCTAGTCAGAGGGGATCTGGAAGGTAAAGGAGGAGGGTGTATGCGTGCAGGGGGTCCGTGACCCGCCTGCATAGGCTAGCTTTACCCCGCAGGCCCTTAGGAGAAACCCCTGAGTCACAGTGTGCTGCTGTGCTGCAGGGACGGCCATAGTGCTAGCGATCAGTCACCTTACTGTGTACACAGTTAGGGACAAGCGTGCGGAGCAGGTTTGCTGGTGAGCTGCTTGGGACCAGACAGCTGCACTGCGGACATCCCAGACAAGCAAGGATTCGGCTGATCCTTTTCCAAGTATTACCGGTCACCGCCGTGACCGGAAGGTAGTAGATACGTCAAGTGCACCAACACCGGTCAACAGGCGCTGATCCCGCCTTAGGCGTAACTATAGGGAGACACTAGCGAGTACACACCGCTATCGTACTATTACACGGACACGGTGTGTGGGGCACGCGGTGACGGGATAGAGACACTCATAAGAGCGTGGCTGAGCCACTATTGTACAGGACAATATTCCCTAGGGGTGTGGCCGAGCCACTGATGTTAGAAGGACATTATCCGTTAGCGGTGTTAGGGTATGATAGAGTATAAGTATAGTGTTATAAGATAAGTGTATGCATATTGGGTTATTGCCACGGTTCATATAGAGTATAAGTTTATTATTGCACATAGTAAAGTTGGTTGCACGCATTGTATCGGTGTGTTTCTTGCCCAGGGGAATCTTACATGACGGTGATCCTGGGTAAGTGGAGGCGCTGCGCTAATAAGTGTTACCCCAGGCTCCCAGCTAGCGGAGGCTCAGATCTCCTGGAGCCGCAGGTGCGCGCAGTTACCCGAAGTCGCTTAGAGTGTCAGAAAAAGGGCTACAAATGTCTTTTTTTATATAGCGCCATTAAATGTACATAGCGCTTCCCAGCAGTAATACATGTGACAATCATATAAATTACAAATAACAGGTCATGGGAATAAGTGCTTCAGACATAGATTGTAAGCTCTATGGGGTAGCGGCTCGCGCCTGCAAACATTCTATGTACAGCACTGCATACACTGGCGGTGGAAACATTACTACTGTTTTATATCAGACCTGACTGCTGATATAAACAGGACTTTAAAATCAGTTGCGATTCATAGAAAACCAGTGTGATCTGCCTGGCTTCTATCTAGGTGACGCTAGAGGGTGAGAGGGTGAGAGGCTGGTGTTGCTGTTTAGGGGGCGGGAGAAGAAATCATGGCGCCCTCCTCCCGTGTGAGGCAGGACAGTGATAGCCACGCGCGGACCCCCCGGTTACCTGGCTGCAGGCAGGGCTTGCGGACCCCCCGGTTACCTGGCTGCAGGCAGGGCTTGCGGACCCCCCGGTTACCTGGCTGCTGGCAGGGCTTGCGGACCCCCCCGGTTACCTGGCTGCAGGCAGGGCTTGCGGACCCCCCAAATACGTGGCTGAAGGCAGGGCTTGCGGACCCCCGGTTACCTGGCTGCTGGCAGGGCTTGCGGACCCCCCGGTTACCTGGCTGCAGGCAGGTCTTGCGGACCCCCCGATTACGTGGCTGCAGGCAGGGCTTGCTGACCCCCCGGTTACCTGGCTGCAGGCAGGGCTTGCGGACCCCCCAGTTACGTGGCTGCAGGCAGGGCTTGCAGACCCCCCGGTTACCTGGCTGCAGGCAGGGCTTGCGGACCCCCCGGTTACCTGGCTGCAGGCAGGGCTTGCGGACCCCCGGTTACCTGGCTGCAGGCAGGGCTTGCGGACCCCCCCCGGTTACCTGGCTGCAGGCAGGGCTTGCTGACCCCCCCGGTTACCTGGCTGCAGGCAGGGCTTGCGGACCCCCCCGGTTACCTGGCTGCAGGCAGGGCTTGCGGACCCCCGGTTACCTGGCTGCAGGCAGGGCTTGCGGACCCCCCCCGGTTACCTGGCTGCAGGCAGGGCTTGCTGACCCCCTGGTTACCTGGCTGCAGGCAGGGCTTGCGGACCCCCTGGTTACCGGGCTGCAGGCAGGGCTTGCGGACCCCTCGGTTACCGGGCTGCAGGCAGGGCTTGCGGACCCCCTGGTTACCTGGCTGCAGGCAGGGCTTGCGGACCCCCCCGGTTACCTGGCTGCAGGCAGGGCTTGCTGACCCCCCGGTTACCTGGCTGCAGGCAGGGCTTGCGGACCCCCTGGTTACCTGGCTGCAGGCAGGGCTTGCGGACCCCCCCGGTTACCTGGCTGCAGGCAGGGCGTGCGGACCCCCCGGTTACCTGGCTGCAGGCAGGGCTTGCCCTTGGGCACCCGGTCGGCCCCGCACACGGTGAAGGTGTGAGTGTCGTCGCTCAGCCGCACGGTGACGCCGCGCTCGGGCCGTACGTGCAGCACCCGGCCCTGCATCCACACCAGGCCCACCTCCAGCCCGCCGGCTCCTTTCTCCAGCCAGAAGGAACCGGGCCGCCGCCGCACGCATTCCCTCAGCCGCCCCGCTAACATCTTCACCGGCGGGGAGGTAACCTGGAAGCCGTGCCGCGCTGCAGGCCGATCTCCGGCGGCCGCCATGGTCGCCATGGAGACAGCAAAACTGGCGCGCCTTTTCTGACATTGACAGGGGACCAATCGCGGCTCCTGTACGAGAGCAGCAACCAATCATAGGGCAGGGGGGCTGGGCTGGTGACCCTGCATTAACCCCTTCCAGGCTGTTAGTGTGACAACCCTCTATAAAGACGTGTCTCTGTGTAATAAACCAATGTCAGAACAATACATGGCGCGCCTGTGTTTGTGTTTATTAAGCAGCAGTGTCACATATTCCAACATCTTTTTATAAATGTCAGGGGTCAAGTCTGCACTATGTCTGACCCCCATACAGGGGAAAGTGGTTCTTGGGTGAGCCATACTCCAGCTAACAGTAAACAATAATAATAATGACAACAACAAATATAATAAAGTTAATCTTATACTATATTAGTGAAAGCACTGTATGTTTGCCTGCCTGGATGTCCGGTGTCCCTAGGGGAAATCTCATTGGTCCCTTGGGTCGCCCGCCCCCGCACACCTCTCATTGGCCTGAGGCGGAGTGACGGCCCACACACACACACACACACACACACACAACACAGCAGCTCTATACACACACACACACACAACACAGCAGCTCTATACACACACACACAACACAGCAGCTCTATACACACACACACACACACACAACACAGCAGCTCTATACACACACACACACACAACTCAGCAGCTCTATACACACACACACACACAACACAGCAGCTCTATACACACACACACACACAACACAGCAGCTCTATACACACACACACACAACACAGCAGCTCTATACACACACACACACACAACACAGCAGCTCTATACACACACACACACAACACAGCAGCTCTATACACACACACACACACACACACAACACAGCAGCTCTATACACACACACACACAACACAGCAGCTCTATACACACACACACACAACACAGCAGCTCTATACACACACACACACACACACAACACAGCAGCTCTATACACACACACACACCCTCTGTCCGCCCCCCTCCCCCCCCCCCTCACGTGCGCCATCCTGCACTGGCTCCGGACGGGAAGCGCGGCCCTCCTACCCCAGCCGCTCCCTTACCTCCCCGGCGCTACCACCCGCTCAGGTAAGTCACTGTGCGTCCCGCCTCAGCCTCAGGCCCACTGCGCGTCCCGCCTCAGCCTCAGGCCCACTGCGCGTCCCGCCTCAGCCTCAGGCCCACTGCGCGTCCCGCCTCAGCCTCAGGCCCACTGCGCGTCCCGCCTCAGCCTCAGGCCCACTGCGCGTCCCGCCTCAGCCTCAGGCCCACACAGGGCGCTTCCTACCGCCGCTCAGCCAGACGCCACATCGAGCGGGCCGCCGGGGGGGGGGGGGGGGGGAGCGTGAGTCTTAGGCCCACACAGGGCGCTTCCTGCAGCCGCCTGCACGCCTCACTCAGCAGGACGGCACATCGGGGGACCAAGCGGCCGCCGGGGGGGGGAGCGCGAGTCACAGGGAACGGGGGGGGGGGAGTCACGGGGAACGGGGGGGGGGGGGAAATGCCCATACATAAATTATGACAATACATATGCCCACCGCTCTCCACCCCCCCCCCCCCCCACTCCCCTTTCCCCCCCCCCCACTCCCCTTTCCCCCCCCCCCACTCCCCTTCCCCCCCCCCCCCGCTCCCCTTTCTCCCCCCCGCTCCCCTTTCTCCCCCCCGCTCCCCTTTCTCCCCCCCCGCTCCCCTTTCTCCCCCCCGCTCCCCTTTCTCCCCCCCCGCTCCCCTTTCTCCCCCCCCGCTCCCCTTTCTCCCCCCCCCCGCTCCCCTTTCTCCCCCCCGCTCCCCTTTCTCCCCCCGCTCCCCTTTCTCCCCCCCCGCTCCCCTTTCTCCCCCCCGCTCCCCTTTCTCCCCCCCCGCTCCCCTTTCTCCCCCCCCGCTCCCCTTTCTCCCCCCCGCTCCCCTTTCTCCCCCCCCGCTCCCCTTTCTCCCCCCGCTCCCTTTCTCCCCCCCGCTCCCCTTTCTCCCCCCCCCCGCTCCCCTTTCTCCCCCCCCGCTCCCCTTTCTCCCCCCCCGCTCCCCTTTCTCCCCCCCCCCGCTCCCCTTTCTCCCCCCCCGCTCCCCTTTCTCCCCCCCCGCTCCCCTTTCTCCCCCCGCTCCCTTCTCCCCCCGCTCCCCTTTCTCCCCCCCCCCGCTCCCCTTTCTCCCCCCCCCCCGCTCCCCTTTCTCCCCCCCCCCCCCGCTCCCCTTTCCCCCCCCCGCTCCCCTTTCTCCCCCCCCCGCTCCCCTTTCTCCCCCCCCCCCGCTCTCCTTTCTCCCCCCCCCCCGAGACCTTTACAACAAATACTCACCTATTGTTCCACGAGTTATAAATAATACTACCTATTACGCATTTACATCCCGGGCAACGCCGGGTCTCTCAGCTAGTAAATAATAATAATGTAGTAAATAATAATAATGAAAGATGAATAAATAAATCCTAATGAAAAAGAAATAAGTAGCACCAAACATAATGACAATATTTGTTTGATGTTAACATTTAATAATATGTAACGTATAAAGCACCAAACCCCTACTCTCTCCACCAGAAGTACAAGGCTAATTTCATTTAAAATAGATTTGAAGCAAAAGGTGACACTGTGCTCATTTGCATGTCATTTCCCAGAGTCCCTGGCTGCAGTGGAAGCTGTATGGGATAATGGTGAAAAGCAGGGTTGCAGACCTGTCTGAGACATGTGAATGTGCTCACAAGGGAGATTGTTATTTCTCTTTAGTTCATAGTCATTTTTAGAGCAAAGATCAGCAACATTTTGCCTAAGACGACATTGTTTAGGATATTTACTAAATTGTACTAGGCCAGCAAGGCACTTTACAATGCTGTACAGTAACTAAGGCCCGGGCCATAGAGGGGTGGGGAGAGCGGATGCGAGCTAACGCTGAGGCTCTCCTGCTTAAGTCAGCCCGATTCCACGGAGCCAGCGTGCGCGAAGGGAGCCGGGGGGAGGTGGTTGGAGGCGGGGCAGTGACGTCGCTGGGCCAATCGCGATGGCCTATTCAGTAAGCGTGGCCTATTCAGTAAGCGTCGATAAGGCTGCGTCTATAGCAGGCCTGCACAACATAACGGCCGCGGGCCGCATGCGGCCCGCCCGGCCTCTCTGTGCGGCCCGCCCGGCCTCTCTGTGCGGCCCGCCCGGCCTCTCTGTGCGGCCCGCCCGGCCTCTCTGTGCGGCCCGCCCGGCCTCTCTGTGCGGCCCGCCCGGCATCTCTGTGCGGCCCGCCCGGCCTCTCTGTGCGGCCCGCCCGGCCTCTCTGTGCGGCCCGCCCCGCCTCTCTGTGCGGCCCGCCCCGCCTCTCTGTGCGGCCCGCCCCGCCTCTCTGTGCGGCCCGCCCCGCCTCTCTGTGCGGCCCGCCCCGCCTCTCTGTGCGGCCCGCCCCGCCTCTCTGTGCGGCCCCCTCTGTACGGCCCGCCCGGCCTCTCTGTGCGGCCCGCCCGGCCTCTCTGTGCGGCCCGCCCGGCCTCTCTGTGCGGCCCCCTCTGTACGGCCCGCCCGGCCTCTCTGTGCGGCCCGCCCGGCCTCTCTGTGCGGCCCGCCCCGCCTCTCTGTGCGGCCCGCCCGGCCTCTCTGTGCGGCCCGCCCGGCCTCTCTGTGCGGCCCGCCCGGCCTCTCTGTGCGGCCCGCCCGGCCTCTCTGTGCGGCCCGCAATGAGATTTAAAAAAAAAAAAACTTAAAAAAAAAAACCTTCAAAAAAAAAAAATGGCAGCGATTCCCCGCGGTCCCGGGGGTGATGTGAGGTGCATTGAGGTGAGGTGCAGGGGAGGTGAGGTGTAGGGGGTGAGGTGCAGGGGTGATTGGAGGTGCAGGGGGGGGTGATTGGAGGTGCAGGGGGGGGTGATTGGAGGTGCAGGGGGGGTGATTGGAGGTGCAGGGGGGGTGATTGGAGGTGCAGAGGGGGGTGATTGGAGGTGCAGGGGGGGTGATTGGAGGTGCAGCGGGGGGGGGTGATTGGAGGTGCAGGGGGGATCATTGGAGGTTCAGGGGGGGTGATTGGAGGTTCAGGGGGGGTGGTTGGAGGTGCAGGGGGGTGATTGAGGTGCAGGGGGGGTTATTGGAGGTGCAGGGGGGGTTATTGGAGGTGCAGGGGGGGTCATTGGAGGTGCAGGGGGGGTCATTGGAGGTGCAGGGGGGGTCTTTGGAGGTGCAGGGGAGGGTTGTTGGATGTGCAGGGGGGGTTATTGGAGGTGCAGGGGAGGGTTGTTGGAGGTGTAGGGGGGGTGATTGGAGGTGCAGGGGGGGTGATTGGAGGTACAGGGGGGAGAGTGATGTGAGTTGCAAGGGGGGAGAGTGATGTGAGTTGCAGGGGGGGAGAGTGATGTGAGGTGCAGGGGGGAGAGTGATGTGAGGTGCAGGGGGGGGAGAGTGGTGTGAGGTTCAGGGGGGGAGTGATGTGAGGTTCAGGGGGGGGGAGTGATGTGAGGTGCAGGGGGGAAGAGTGATGTGAGGTGCAGGGGGGAAGAGTGATGTGAGGTGCAGGGGGGAGAGTGATGTGAGGTGCAGGGGGGGAGAGTGATGTGAGGTGCAGGGGGGAGAGATGGGAGGTGCAGGGGGAGAGATGGGAGGTGCAGGGGGGGAGAGTGGTGTGAGGTGCAGGGGGGGAGAGTGATGTGAGGTGCAGGGGGGGAGAGTGATGTGAGGTGCAGGGGGGTAGAAGGATGTGAGGTGCAGGGGGCGTGGGATGTGTGTGGTGTGCAGTGGGGTATTGTGTGTTTGTGGAGAGGGAGTATTATGTGTGGGTGAGGGGGAGAGATGGGGGTATGAGAGATAGATGGGGAGTATCGCAAAGGTTGATAGTGAGGGGTTCTGGGGGAGATATGAGGATGATGATGAGAGGTGCTGGAGGAGAGATGATGATGATGATGATGATGATTTTACCCGTGCGGCCCAAATTTTTTTTCCTTGGAGCATTTTGGCCCTTCTCGCTTTACGAGTTGTGCAGGCCTGGTCTATAGTATTTCAGACGGAGGGAAGGCGCACACACGCTGCAATACACTTGCTGAAGCCTGAGCTTTTTAATGGCTTTGCAGGGTATGCAGCGGGCGCGGTTTGGGGGCGTGGCAATGAATATTTGGAGGCGTGGCAATAACGTTCCGGCGCGGACGTCACTTCCCTACCTCACATCCCGATCCACCGGCATTTTTTCAGATGCTGCATCTGAAGCACTGTGCAGACAAGAAGAAAAATGCACACAATGCGCACCAGAGATTAAAATATAGTAAATTATTTATTAATAAAACAAGAAATAACCGAGGGGATCCAACCCCACCTCAGTACATATGCGTCACAGATCCGGGTTCGGTTACAATGAACACAAACCACATGAATAATCAAATATAACTAAATGAAACTAAATCTATAAACAACATGACAAACGGTATATAAAATAATAAAAAGGAAGACAGTGTTCAATAAAAAAAAACTTTAACAAAAAAAAAATGGCAGCGATTCCCCGTGGTCCCGGGGGTGATGTGAGGTGCAAGGGAGGTGAGGTGCAAGGGAGGTGAGGTGCAGGGGTGTGAGGTGCAGGGGTGATTGGAGGTGCAGGGGGGGGTGATTGGAGTTGCGGGGGGGGGGGTGATTGGAGGTGCAGGGGGGTAGAAGGATGTGAGGTGCAGGGGGCGTGGGATGTGTGTGGTGTGCAGTGGGGTATTGTGTGTTTGTGGAGAGGGAGTATTATGTGTGGGTGAGGGGGAGAGATGGGGGTATGAGAGATAGATGGGGAGTATCGCAAAGGTTGATAGTGAGGGGTTCTGGGGGAGATATGAGGATGATGATGAGAGGTGCTGGAGGAGAGATGATGATGATGATTTTACCCGTGCGGCCCAAATTTTTTTTCCTTGGAGCATTTTGGCCCTTCTCGCTTTACGAGTTGTGCAGGCCTGGTCTATAGTATTTCAGAAGGAGGGAAGGCGCACACACGCTGCAATACACTTGCTGAAGCCTGAGCTTTTTAATGGCTTTGCAGGGTATGCAGCGGGCGCGATTTGGGGGCGTGGCAATGAATATTTGGAGGCGTGGCAATAACGTTCCGGCGCGGACGTCACTTCCCTACCTCACATCCCGATCCACCGGCATTTTTTCAGATGCAGAATCTGAAGCACTGTGCAGACAAGAAGAAAAATGCACACAATGCGCACCAGAGATTAAAATATAGTAAATTATTTATTAATAAAACAAGAAATAACCGAGGGGATCCAACCCCACCTCAGTACATATGCGTCACAGATCCGGGTTCGGTTACAATGAACACAAACCACATGAATAATCAAATATAACTAAATGAAACTAAATCTATAAACAACATGACAAACGGTATATAAAATAATAAAAAGGAAGACAGTGTTCAATAAAACGGGATAAAGGAATACTGGATTGGCTAAAAATATAGCTAAACAGCTGCCTGAGGCTGACAGGGGGAGACGGAGATTTACACTGAAGCCCAGAGCGGGTTCCGCGGCGAACGTATTGGGATCCGGACCGCGCCACCGCAGAGATGTTACCACCGCCCGAGCTCCCTGCAGACGCCATCTCGGCCTGTCAGAATACGCGCAGAGTGACCTGTCGTGACACGTCGGTTTATGTGTCTTTTTCAGTACAAAAACTTGTGATCAAACTTACCAGAGTGCTGTCTCCTGATCTCGTGCTTCAAACGGAATCGTGTGGTTTATTATTGCTTTATGGGACAAGCACCCAATTTTTTCTACATGCAACTGGAGTGCCGGCTGCTTCTGTGGAATATATATATATATAATTATATATATGCCAGGCCAGGACGCAAGATGCAAAACCTGCGCAATACTCTACACAGCGGACACACAATACAAATACCACACAGGAATCGGGAATACAAAATCAGAGGAAGGTTCACCTGTTCCTCCAGCAATGTCGTGTTCCTCATCATGTGCATGAAATGTCCAGGGGGCTGCTACTACATAGGTGAGACGGGGCAGGGGCTAAACAAGAGAATGAACCTGCATCGCACAGCATCACACGCGGAACAAGAGACAGTCCTGTCGGCGAACATTTCTCTGACTCTGTCCATAAGATGGACGATCTGGGGGTTGCCATACTCAAAGTTAATCTTAAAACACCGAAATAGAGATGGTTGCACGAATAGAAATATATGCAACTGTTCGGGACACTTAGCGGTGGCCTAAACAGAGATCGAAATTTTATGAGTCATTACTGACACAAGTGAACTCTCTTCCCATGAGCGCTAAAGGCCATGTCTGTACATACTGTGCTATATGTATGCACACACAGCTGTCTCTTACACATACAAATACTCCTTGTTTTTCCATCCCTATACACCAATAGGGACCACATAGTATCTACACACACTTTTAGTTTTGCTACAATCTCTCACATTTCCACACCTACCCACACAATTTATATTAACTCCCACTCCACACACACACCTTTTGTAAAGCACTGTATAAACTGTGGGCTCTCCATTCATTTATATTCACACAGATACACACACACACACACACACACACACACACACTCTTACATCACTAACTTTCAGGAACCATTTAACACCTCTAGCCATAAATCACATTCACACAAGGGGGGGGGAAGAGACAAGCACAGATAACATTCCAAGAGACACTGTTTTTAAGTATACCCTTTGCTTGCTTCATTCATTGTAACACCGCCAGAAGAAGAGATCAGCGTATCTCGAAAGCTCGCACAAATAAAAGCATTTCGTTAGCCACAGAACGGTATAGTCTATTTATTTTTTGATTATATATATATATATATATATATATATATATATATATATATATATATATATATATGTGACACAAAGTATACCGCATCAACACAGTGCGTCACTGTTGCCCAGAAACTGTCTTGATTTATGATATAATAACAATGGACAGTGGTGCTAAAGGATAATGGATATGTATTACAACGAAAAAAGCATCCTTATGAAGAAGCACACGGGCATGCCAAGAAAGTGATAACAATACAAATGTATTACTGTGGGTTAAAAACAAGGGAAGAAAAATTGATAAAAGAGGAGGGGGACTCACATCTACCAAACATGTATTCCGTGAGGCAAAGAACAGCAAAAGTAATCACCAGCACAAGCAGCTCTGATCCAAGCATGCACATATACCTCTACACACAAGCAGCTCTGATCCAAGCATGCACATATACCTCTACACACACAAGCAGCTCTGATCCAAGCATGCACATATACCTCTACACACAAGCAGCTCTGATCCAAGCATGCACATATACCTCTCCACACAAGCAGCTCTGATCCAAGCATGCACATATACCTCTACACACAAGCAGCTCTGATCCAAGCATGCACATATACCTCTACACACACAAGCAGCTCTGATCCAAGCATGCACATATACCTCTACACACAAGCAGCTCTGATCCAAGCATGCACATATACCTCTCCACACAAGCAGCTCTGATCCAAGCATGCACATATACCTCTACACACAAGCAGCTCTGATCCAAGCATGCACATATACCTCTACACACAAGCAGCTCTGATCCAAGCATGCACATATACCTCTACACACAAGCAGCTCTGATCCAAGCATGCACATATACCTCTACACACAAGCAGCTCTGATCCAAGCATGCACATATACCTCTACACACACTGCAGCTCTGATCCAAGCATGCACATATACCTCTACACACAAGCAGCTCTGATCCAAGCATGCACATATACCTCTACACACAAGCAGCTCTGATCCAAGCATGCACATATACCTCTACACACAAGCAGCTCTGATCCAAGCATGCACATATACCTCTACACACACTGCAACTCTGATCCAAGCATGCACATATACCTCTACACACAAGCAGATCTGATCCAAGCATGCACATATACCTCTACACACAAGCAGCTCTGATCCAAGCATGCACATATACCTCTACACACAAGCAGCTCTGATCCAAGCATGCACATATACCTCTACACACAAGCAGCTCTGATCCAAGCATGCACATATACCTCTACACACACTGCAGCTCTGATCCAAGCATGCACATATACCTCTACACACAAGCAGCTCTGATCCAAGCATGCACATATACCTCTACACACAAGCAGCTCTGATCCAAGCATGCACATATACCTCTACACACAAGCAGCTCTGATCCAAGCATGCACATATACCTCTACACACACTGCAACTCTGATCCAAGCATGCACATATACCTCTACACACAAGCAGATCTGATCCAAGCATGCACATATACCTCTACACACAAGCAGCTCTGATCCAAGCATGCACATATACCTCTACACACACTGCAACTCTGATCCAAGCATGCACATATACCTCTCCACACAAGCAGCTCTGATCCAAGCATGCACATATACCTCTCCACACACTGCAGCTCTGATCCAAGCATGCACACATACCTCTACACACACTGCAGCTCTGATCCACGCATGCACATATACCTCTCCACACAAGCAGCTCTGATCCAATCATGCACATATACCTCTACACACAAGCAGCTCTGATCCAAGCATGCACATATACCTCTACACACAAGCAGCTCTGATCCAAGCATGCACATATACCTCTCCACACAAGCAGCTCTGATCCAAGCATGCACATATACCTCTACACACAAGCAGCTCTGATCCAAGCATGCACATATACCTCTACACACAAGCAGCTCTGATCCAAGCATGCACATATACCTCTACACACAAGCAGCTCTGATCCAAGCATGCACATATACCTCTACACACACAAGCAGCTCTGATCCAAGCATGCACATATACCTCTACACACAAGCAGCTCTGATCCAAGCATGCACATATACCTCTCCACACAAGCAGCTCTGATCCAAGCATGCACATATACCTCTACACACAAGCAGCTCTGATCCAAGCATGCACATATACCTCTACACACAAGCAGCTCTGATCCAAGCATGCACATATACCTCTACACACAAGCAGCTCTGATCCAAGCATGCACATATACCTCTACACACAAGCAGCTCTGATCCAAGCATGCACATATACCTCTACACACACTGCAGCTCTGATCCAAGCATGCACATATACCTCTACACACAAGCAGCTCTGATCCAAGCATGCACATATACCTCTACACACAAGCAGCTCTGATCCAAGCATGCACATATACCTCTACACACAAGCAGCTCTGATCCAAGCATGCACATATACCTCTACACACACTGCAACTCTGATCCAAGCATGCACATATACCTCTACACACAAGCAGATCTGATCCAAGCATGCACATATACCTCTACACACAAGCAGCTCTGATCCAAGCATGCACATATACCTCTACACACAAGCAGCTCTGATCCAAGCATGCACATATACCTCTACACACAAGCAGCTCTGATCCAAGCATGCACATATACCTCTACACACACTGCAGCTCTGATCCAAGCATGCACATATACCTCTACACACAAGCAGCTCTGATCCAAGCATGCACATATACCTCTACACACAAGCAGCTCTGATCCAAGCATGCACATATACCTCTACACACAAGCAGCTCTGATCCAAGCATGCACATATACCTCTACACACACTGCAACTCTGATCCAAGCATGCACATATACCTCTACACACAAGCAGATCTGATCCAAGCATGCACATATACCTCTACACACAAGCAGCTCTGATCCAAGCATGCACATATACCTCTACACACACTGCAACTCTGATCCAAGCATGCACATATACCTCTCCACACAAGCAGCTCTGATCCAAGCATGCACATATACCTCTCCACACACTGCAGCTCTGATCCAAGCATGCACATATACCTCTACACACACTGCAGCTCTGATCCACGCATGCACATATACCTCTCCACACAAGCAGCTCTGATCCAATCATGCACATATACCTCTACACACAAGCAGCTCTGATCCAAGCATGCACATATACCTCTACACACAAGCAGCTCTGATCCAAGCATGCACATATACCTCTCCACACAAGCAGCTCTGATCCAAGCATGCACATATACCTCTACACACAAGCAGCTCTGATCCAAGCATGCACATATACCTCTACACACAAGCAGCTCTGATCCAAGCATGCACATATACCTCTACACACACTCCAGCTCTGATCCAAGCATGCGCATATACCTCTACACACAAGCAGCTCTGATCCAATCATGCGCATATACCTCTCCACACAAGCAGCTCTGATCCAAGCATGCGCATATACCTCTACACACAAGCAGCTCTGATCCAAGCATGCACATATACCTCTACACACAAGCAGCTCTGATCCAAGCATGCACATATACCTCTACACACAAGCAGCTCTGATCCAAGCATGCACATATACCTCTACACACAAGCAGCTCTGATCCAAGCATGCACATATACCTCTACACACAAGCAGCTCTGATCCAAGCATACACATATACCTCTACACACAAGCAGCTCTGATCCAAGCATGCACATATACCTCTACACACAAGCAGCTCTGATCCAAGCATGCACATATACCTCTACACACACTGCAACTCTGATCCAAGCATGCACATATACCTCTCCACACAAGCAGCTCTGATCCAAGCATGCACATATACCTCTCCACACACTGCAGCTCTGATCCAAGCATGCACATATACCTCTACACACACTGCAGCTCTGATCCACGCATGCACATATACCTCTCCACACAAGCAGCTCTGATCCAATCATGCACATATACCTCTACACACAAGCAGCTCTGATCCAAGCATGCACATATACCTCTACACACAAGCAGCTCTGATCCAAGCATGCACATATACCTCTCCACACAAGCAGCTCTGATCCAAGCATGCACATATACCTCTACACACAAGCAGCTCTGATCCAAGCATGCACATATACCTCTACACACAAGCAGCTCTGATCCAAGCATGCACATATACCTCTACACACACTCCAGCTCTGATCCAAGCATGCGCATATACCTCTACACACAAGCAGCTCTGATCCAATCATGCGCATATACCTCTCCACACAAGCAGCTCTGATCCAAGCATGCGCATATACCTCTACACACAAGCAGCTCTGATCCAAGCATGCACATATACCTCTACACACAAGCAGCTCTGATCCAAGCATGCACATATACCTCTACACACAAGCAGCTCTGATCCAAGCATGCACATATACCTCTACACACAAGCAGCTCTGATCCAAGCATACACATATACCTCTACACACAAGCAGCTCTGATCCAAGCATGCACATATACCTCTACACACAAGCAGCTCTGATCCAAGCATGCACATATACCTCTACATACACAAGCAGCTCTGATCCAAGCATGCACATATACCTCTCCACACAAGCAGCTCTGATCCAAGCATGCACATATACCTCTACACACAAGCAGCTCTGATCCAATCATGCACATATACCTCTACACACAAGCAGCTCTGATCCAAGCATGCACATATACCTCTACACACAAGCAGCTCTGATCCAAGCATGCACATATACCTCTACACACAAGCAGCTCTGATCCAAGCATGCACATATACCTCTCCACACAAGCAGCTCTGATCCAAGCATGCACATATACCTCTACACACAAGCAGCTCTGATCCAAGCATGCACATATACCTCTACACACAAGCAGCTCTGATCCAAGCATGCTCATATACCTCTCCACACAAGCAGCTCTGATCCAAGCATGCACATATACCTCTACACACACTGCAGATTTGTGCACATAACGTAAGGAGATAGCTGTTGTTGTAAAATAGTAATTGCAGAAATGGAGGCAATAAATGCTCGAGTATTAAAGATGTAAATACATCACCATTAAAGCGTAGGTGTGAAAGGCCAATTTACAGATAGCCAAGGCCTCCTGTCATGGAAAAGGGTAGGGGTCCCACTCCACAGACTCTCACTCCAACGCGTTCCGACTAAAACGGTCTTCTTCAGAGAGAAGAAGATTATATATATATATATATATATACAGTGTTCGACAATCCTATACATTTACTCGCCCGGGGTGGGTGGATTTAACCCCCAGGCGAGTAACTATTGGCCCAAGCAGCACACGTGTTTTGTTTTTTAAATTTTCCCTGCTCGCGCTGAAATTTCCCTGCTCGCGCTGAAATTTCCCTGCTCGCGCTGGCTGGAAAAAAAAAAAAACTCCCCCTACCCGACAGATGATTGGCGCGCGCTCCCAGGCTTTGTGGGCGCGCGGCCAGGCTCTATATGAGCCAGCCCCCAACGAGCGGCCATTTTTTTCCCATGGAGGATGGAGGACACAGTAAGTATTATCTGTGCCTTCCTCCACCTCCCTCCCCTCTCCGGTGCTCCTGCTGCCCGCAGTTATGGTGATGGGAGCGGGGGATGCCCTCTCATGTCCCCGTTCCCCCCCCCCCTGCTTCCCCCCTGGTCCCGTGTCAGAGAGCGCGGCGGGTGATGGGAGCGGGGGATGCCCCCTCATGTCCCTGTCCCCCCCCCCCCCCGCTTAACCCCCGGTCCCGTGTCAGAGAGCGCAGCGGGTGATGGGAGCGGGGGATGCCCCCTCATGTCCCTGTTCCCTCCCCCCCCCCCCCCCGCTTCCCCCCCGGTCCCGTGTCAGAGAGCGCGCCGGGTGATGGGAGCGGGGGATGCCCCCTCATGTCCCCGCTTCCGTCCCCGCTTCTCCCCGGTCCCGCGTCAGAGAGCGCGCCGGGTGATGGGAGCAGGGGATGCCCCCTCATGTCCCCGCTTCCCCCCGGTCCCGCGTCAGAGAGCGCGCCGGGTGATGGGAGCGGGGGATGCCCCCTCATGTCCCCGCTTCCCCCCGGTCCCGCGTCAGAGACCGCGCCGGGTGATGGGAGCGGGGGAAGCCCCCTCATGTGGGAGCGGAGCAGGAGATGGGCAGGGGAGCATGGTGGTGCTGGTCGCGGCCTGTGTGTGTGTATATAGGTGTGTATATATGTGTGTGTGTGTGTATATATGTGTGTGGGAGTATGTGTATGTATGTGGGAGTGTGTGTATGTATGTGGGAGTGTGTGTATGTATGTGGGAGTGTGTGTATGTA
>NW_027456973.1:110000-218645 GCF_040206685.1 Ascaphus truei
AACAGACAATATATATACATATAGTATGATATATATATATAAACATACTATATGTGTATGTATGTATATGTGTATATATATATATATATTGCACGCGCACACACACATATAACGTTTTATCCAACTTTTTCATTTATCATTTGTAGAGAAAATGAACAATGTCGCCAAAAGCGCTATTTTTCAAAATGTAGCATCTCTACTAATTAGTGTAAAATGATACTTCATATAAAGCAGGTTATGGGACCCAGTATAAAATGACCTTCATGTCTCTTATCACATCCCAGTATATGGATATCTTCTATTATCACAAGCTGCTAACATGTGACAGGGCTCAGGGTCTGAGCCCAGAATGTGACATATTGAACATTCTCATTCTAAATTTCAAAAAATATTGTGTTGATTTCTGACCTGACTGCCGTGGTTACAGCTCAACCACTCTGTTCTACTGCATGTCACCACTTTCTGCCACAACCAGCTGACGGTGGATCTGCAAGGAGTTCAACGCTCATTGGCATCAAATCTGTGGCTTGGTTGACGTATCATTTCTCCAGCTTTTTATTGTATTGTTTTTAAATAGATTATATTTATTTAGTTGAATAGATTATATTTCTTAGTACAATAGATTCTATTTATTAGTTTAATAGATATTTATTTAGTTTGATACATTATATTTCTTAGTTTAATAGATCATATTTGTTAGTTAAATAGATTATATTAACTAGTATTTAAGTCTCCCCCTCAGAGCCCCATTAGATAAATATTTTAGGACCCTTGTGCATATTTCACATCTTTTCGGAGTCGCTTATTTTTTAGACCCTCGGAGCCGAAACCTAAAGGGGTCAGCTAAGAAAGTTCGGATCAAGAGGAGCCACACAGCTTAAAGACAGAACATTTCCAAGGGAGATGGAGACAATTTGGGTAAGATCTGATTAAAGGACAACCTTTGGGGAAGGAAAGGGTGATGGGGGAGTGTAAGAGGGGGGTGAGAGAGCAAGGTGGTGTGTCAGATTGGGGCAGAGCAAGAGAACGCAAAAATGATGGGGATTTGCTGCATACCAAAAAAAACAATTAGTGATACTTTTACCAGTGCCCCTTAGTCTCAGGGAAGACCGGCATTTCGTCCAATGTATACAATAAGATTGATGGAAAAGGGCACACAGATTTGAATAAAAAAAGATAATTTATTGTGCCACAGACTACAATGTTTTGGCTGCTGGCCTTTCTTTGCTGGATTTAGTGGGTTTAGCCACTTTACCTGAAAAAGACCAGCAGGCCGAAATGTTGTAGTCTATGGCAGTGCAAGAGAAAACAGGTTGGGGGGGGGGTGGGTTCTCGCAAGGTCGCCGACCCATGGGTGAGGGTCCCCGGTGGAAACTAGTCCTGGACCCCGGGAAAGCTGTCTGTGGCCCATACAAGCTGAGTAACATGTAGAAAGGACACATGTATGTTCAGAATGAGTTAGCATGGTATTTTGAGAGGCATCATAGCAGGTCAGTGCAAGTCAGGGCAGAGCACTGCAAGGTCAGTCAATATGAGTATGAGGAAGGGTCCGATGGAGGAGTTGGAGGGTCCCAGAATATCTCTTAAAGCAGGGGTGTGCAAATCGAGGGGCGCGACATTTTCTTGGGAGGAGGGGCTCGGCGCTTACAGTGGCCCCTCGCTCTTCCCCACAGCATTTAAATTAAATGCCGGAAATCGCGCGCAAGTCCTCTGTAAGTTCCCTTTCCTTGTCTCCGGCGGCTTCTGGCGACAGCAACGTGGCGTCACATGATGTGGCATTGCCATAGCAACGTGATATCACATGACGTCGTTACATCAGAACGTCGGAGACAAGGTGGGGAGGGGGGAGGGGGGAGCAGGGAAAAAGGTTGCGCAACCCTGTCTTAAAGCATTGTCTTGCATACAGATCAGAGGCCAAGAATGGATATGGATATCCGATGTGAAGCCGGAAATAAGACAGAAAAGACCGTTTCGGGAGAAGAAGGTGAGTGATGAAATAGCCGTCACTGTGTAACTCTTCCAATTACCTGCAACTTCATGCAGAGAAATAGCAACGCTTGTTTTTAACGTGTTAAGCGCCTAATGGGGAATTCAACTGCTGAGAGGTTAAGGGAGTTACTCACCAAACTCAGCGACGTTTCTGTGTCTCTGTGATAACTCCCCTAGGACATGCCTGAAAACCAGAGGTAACTCAATGTATTTTTGATAAATAGAAATATGACCTTCTGGGGAGGGGTACATAATGGGTACTGGGCCTGGTGAGGTGGGTATAACGGGTACTGGGCCTGGTGAGGTGGGTATAACAGGTACTGGGCCTGGGGAGGGGTGTATAACAGGGTACTGGGCCTTGGGAGGGGTGTATAACAGGGTACTGGGCCTGGGGAGGGGTGTATAACAGGGTACTGGGCCTTGGGAGGGGTGTATAACAGGGTACTGGGCCTGGGGAGGGGCGTATAACAGGGTACTGGGCCTTGGGAGGGGTGTATAACAGGGTACTGGGCCTGGGGAGGGGTGTATAACAGGGTACTGGGCCTGGGGAGGGGCGTATAACAGGGTACTGGGCCTTGGGAGGGGTGTATAACAGGGTACTGGGCCTTGGGAGGGTTGTATAACTGGGTACTGGGCCTGGGGAGGTGGGTATAACGGGTATTTGCCCTGTGGAGGGCGGTATAACGTGGTATTGCGGAGGGGGTATAAGTGGCACAGGAGCTCTTGCGATACAGAGTATCACTGTCCCTGGTTACAAACACTTCATGTCTCCTGCAGGTCAGGACACGCACGAAGGTGGTGCCCTTTGTGCCACCAGACGACGAGGCGGGCTACGAGGCGGACGACGAGGCATACGAAAAAGCGGGCGTCAAGTGGAACAATGAGGTGGGCTACAAGGCGGCCGAGGAGGCAGACGTGGTGTACGATGACCAAGGAGCATACGACAGGTGTGGCCGGATCTGCTGCTTCACCTTTTTTAGGCGGAGGAGAAGACCCCAGGAGCAGGTAGGAGAATACGAGAGGTGCGGACAGATCTGCTGCTTCACCTTTTTTAGGCGGAGAAGAAGCCGGGAGCAGGTAGCAGAGGAGCCAGGGCGTAGATACAGGGGTATTCTAGGGGCCCTGAGAAGTTGGTTTGACCGCAGGAGAGGCAGATAAGATCAGGAAGGCTGCGGGAGGGGCAGGTACTAGAGGGAGATAGGGATATTGGGCGTGAGAGGGTGAGAGAGAACAAGGAGCAGGGCCGGAGCACGGGTTTCATGCGCCCGAGGCGAAACTTAAAATTTGTGCCCCAGTTGTATAAAAAATAACAAGATAAATAAAATAATAAAATAAACAGTGGCGTAGCTATCGGGACTGCAGGGGGTGCGACCGCACCCCAGCGCGACGCAAAATAAAAACAAAAGGGCGCCAAAATACTGGATAAAAAAAAAGAATAATAATTTAAAAAAAAAGATAAATAAATTAGAAATAATAAGAAAAAAAATAATAATGATTATTAATGCGCCCCTAGGACCTTTGCGCGCTAGGCGACCGCCTAATGGCCGGCCGGCCCTGCGAGGTATGCGGGAGGAAAAGGGGTGAATGGGATAGATATGCAGGGGGATGGGGGAGCAGGTGAGTTATACACAGGGGCACAAGGGCCCCATCACCCACATCTCTATATACTGAGTGTGCCCCTGTGTATAACAACGCTGATCTGTGCTGCTCCATCTGATCTCACTGCGCAGTGATCCAGGGACCCTCCGATCGCCATTTAATGGGGTCAGGAAGGAATTTTTTTCCCCCATTGCACAGCAGGGGTTATGTTTCGCCTTCCTCTGGATCACAGCAACAAATTGCCCTTTGTGCATGAATTATCAGTGAGATCTTTATACACCCTGCATTGGTCTTCACTCCTTTGCTGCCGGAGGGGCCTGCAGTGCATTGCTCTGCGTGTTACTATATTGCTCTGCAATGTGCTGCAGGCCCCTACCAGCAAAGAGATTCATTATTTCAATAAAATACTCTCTTTAATCCAACCTATGTGTAGTGTCTTTTCTATCCGTTGTATCTATTGCTAACAGCTCAGTGATTCTTCCCCAGGTCATTGCACTAGTGTCACGCTGCCAAGCCGGGTGTGAGGGAGATTTATAGGGTCACATATACACTTCTGCCAAAACACGAGTGCAAACAGGAAGCCCCTCTGATCTCATATCTTTTATTACACAAAACGGTATCTAAAAAGGTAAAAAGAACATACATGGGATTCTGCTACAAATATCTCTCTAATTACAAACCAATTAGCAAATCATTCAGATTAGAGTCGAGCGAAAAGAAAGGGTTAAGTATCTCATGTACAGTATATGCAGTGCAGGCTGTTCTGCGCATTACATGCAGGGGACAACGTTTAGGGGATATAAGTAATGCTGATCTCAGAGCTGACCGGCTGACCTGCTCTTCTGGCTGACCGGAGGACCTGCTCTTCTGGCTGACCGGCTTCCCTTCTTCCAGCTAACTGACCTGAATTGTGGCCCCTGTATCTCCCAATTAAACGTTTTATTGGCATATTCTTGTTTGACTCGTTCTATACAGACATTTTCTATATATTCATTGTGGGATTTGATAACATCTGTAAGATCTCTCAGAATATCACATTCTGTACGTTTGTGCTGAATATTTTTCCATTCTCAATTTACTTAATATTAGTTTTTGGCTTCAATTATTTATATCGAGCCCAAAATACCTTTATACAGGATGCTGTTCCCTTTATCCCACAAATGCTGCTTCATTAAAGCCCGTGGGTGGCACTTAATGCATTCTCAGACTTTTAGGCAACATCCCTAATTTCCAAACGTGGGATAAAATCTGTGCATATTTAAATGGTTAATTTTTCCATTTTTCCATTGTGACAAAATATCAATTTTCTCACTCAGACTACTAAATCCCTCCCCAAAAATATCCGTTTCACATAAAAGTGTGTGCGCGTCTCCTTCCGCCTAACTGGCACGTCGTCCTTACGGGCGCCACTCCTTGCAACTCCACGCTGCCCTCCAGTGGTAAAAGAAATAAGATACATTTACTGTACTCGTCTGGCAGCTGCTCCCGTATAAGGTGGGTAACTCTGTATTAGGGGTCTTGGTAGAGTATATTTTATACTTATGTCGGATAGATGAGAAAATAATATTCCTAACAGGTTATTGTGAGAGGCCTTGGATCTGATCCTATATGCACGCAGCCCTCGCCTCTCTGACCTTGAACACATACTTCAATCTGATTTTTTGAGACTTGAAACTGGATTTCCCAAAACAAACTGATTTTAAACACTGACAAGACTGTAACAATGGTATTTGGGACCAGAGCTAAATTGCTAAAGCTGCCAATGACAGAGCTTCAGATAAAAACCAGCTCTAATACCATCCTAGCCCCTGTTACTTGTTTGAAATATCTGGGCATATAGTTCAACTCCCATTTAACATTTGGGATGCACATTGATACCCTGACATCCAAATCCTATGCCAAACTAGGTGTACTTTACAGGAACAAATCCTCCCTAAGGCCCTCATGCAGTAAGCAGCGATAAGCCACTTATCACCAGTTTATAGCCAAAAAAGCCTACAGCGATTCAGAAAGCCCAGAGAAGCTGGCGATTAGAGCAAAAATAACCGGGGTTTTTTTGCCGGAAAATAAATAAATAAATAAAATCGGCAGACGCGCGGTGATAAGCCACTTTTCAGCACTGATCGCCAGTTTTTCAAACACGCTCAATTCTATAAGCCCTGATCAGCTTATTGCGGCTGATCGCCACTTTAAAATTGCTGTTTCTTCTCCAAATTGTCCCGCCACAAAAGTTGGCAGGAAGGTGGGGTGAAGCTGCGATGAAAATAACATGCATGTGTCCCAGAGCTGATATCCATTAATATCAGCACCAGAGACCCCCGGCATGAATCCGATGCATAAAAAATGCATTTACAGGCAACTTCATTACCGCCAAGGCAATGAAGGGGTTATACACCCGTGCCAGGCTTATTGTGGGTAGCGGGGGTGGGTGAAGGTGGTATTTGGCCCTGGGTGAGTGTTTAGGCCTTGCCAGGGGGTTGCAGGATGACTTAACCTCTTCTTTAACTTCGTGGTTAATACCGCTAAGGTAATGAAGGGGTTAACCCCTCCCGCTACCCCCCCCCCACCCGGTAGGCCTAAACACCCATCCTTGGGGCCAATACCCCGTTCATCCACCCCCACTACCCACAATAAACAAAAATACACATAACAGCCCCACTAGCCACCTCCTAGGTCCCTAATAAACCATTACAATATTCATAAAACCATTATTTTGTTTACACCCAGGATTATTACATGGGATTAGGGCTATGTTATTCAGTGAGGGGTTGTGTGTTTGTATTCGTAGGGACAGGCAAGGCCGGAGTCAGATGGGTTTCTCCTGCCTCTGTCCTCCCTGTCTCCTGACCCTTCCTGTAGCCGGACAAAGAAGAAGAAGCAGGCACACGGTCTTACTCAAAGGAGGTTTAATATGCCATAAAGTCCAACGTTTCGGCAGTCTAATACTGCCTTTCTCAAGGTGAAGGCTACCAAACACAAGAAAACAGTCACAATATATACCACCCCCCTGATACTCTCCCCGCTCTGCCACATAACCAGGATGTTGACGCCCCCTAGTGACGTCAGAGCTACCATATGGCGCCCCCTAGTGATGTCAGAGCTACCATATGGCGCCCCCTAGTGACGTCAGACGTCTAGGTCTAAATCCCTGGCAATACAGCATAGAGCTGTCTTGGAGGAATGCAGCCACAGCCACACCTCTCCCCAGACTGAACACTCCCCCATGATGACGTCAGCGTGACCCGCCCGTCGGGGGGAAGGGGGGGGTGTGCACCAATCAAGACTGTACTCACAGGGCTGGACAAAGATGTATCCGTCGCCATGGGATCAGTGTCAGAGCAGGGAGGAGTGACACACTCCTATAAATCACCCTGAAAGTGTAAATAAACCACACACCAAAATATTCATAAAGCATATGTGCACAAAACTAATACAGCAATATACTATTAAAAACATGTGACTGTATACTGCTGATGACATCAGTATAATCCTGCAAAGTTACCGTGAAATGCCACATAAGAATATGCAGTACATCAGTATTTAGAATATACTAGTGTGTATACCTAGTCAGAAATGGGTACACACAGCCAGGGGGGGGGGGGGGAGAGAAGGGGGAGGGAGGGAAGGGAAAAAAACCACACAAAAAGGATAATTTTCCCAATAGGTAAGTGCAGAGTCCATGGATGGTGCAAGATCAAATATGCCTGTAGAAAGACAAAAAATTACCTTCTATTAAGGAAGCATTTTAAATTCTGTTGCTCATTAAGACCCATACCGTTGCTGGTATTTAAAGCATGTATCCAGAATGCTTCACGTCTCAATAAGAAAGTCTCCCTATCTGGAGTGAGAAAATGTGAAAAGATATAGTGCGCTACTACAATCAATAAAAGTGAGGTGATATAGTGATGTACAAAAAGAGGTGACCTTTAAACACGTAGAGTATATGGAACGTCTGCAGCTGTGGCACCAGGGATGGCTCAAATACCCCCTAATAGCAAACAGAAATACAAAAAAACACAGCGCACAACGCTCATAGTGCATTAAAAATTATATTAGTAACCACAAAATAAAGGTGAGTATTAAGCGTACATTTAGATAGAAAAAACAATCATTTCAGGGTTAATGTTACCCAAGCACCAACGGACGCCAATAGAGATGTCGTGGCTCTCTCCTTCTCAATCCCTCAGCCTCGGGGGTAGGGCCTGGGTGGTCTTCCAATCGGTTAGCTGTTAGTACAGCCCTCAGCCTCAAGGTAGTACTTAGGAGGTCTCCAGTTCAGCTGAACAGCAGTACAGCCAATTCGCCGTGCCAAGCAATAATGTCTTTCACTGTTCCAGTCTCTGTAGCAGCGGAGCACACGCTGTGGGGCGTCTATTTTTAATTTTTATGATTCTCCCGCTTTGGGGGGTGACTGAATTGACTACCGGTAGTCAGACTGTTACAGACCGAGCAGCTCATGCATCTAAAGTTACCCGGTCTGCCACCCTCCAGAAAATGAGGAGTTCTGTAGTTACCCTCATTATCTGCATGTATCAGGCTATCCGCCAGATTCCTCCCTCTTTTGAATGCCACCATTGGTGGTACACAGCAACTTTCAGATAATATATCATCATTTTGCAGAATATGCCAGTGTTTAAGACTGGTAGATTTAATAAAACCACCAGCTTGACTGTACGTAGTAAGCAGGAAGGAAAAGACTTGGATCACAACTATGAAAAAACGAGAACTGGAGGCTAATAGAAAAAATAACAAATTATTTATTGGGACATAACTAATTAAAAAGAGAAACCTCTCGCATGGTGCGCTTTATCAAAGAGTAGTTTCACTGGTCTTAATCAAACTCTTATATGGTTTACACCCTCAAAAGCACCGCCCACCTGTGTCCAGGTAAACACAAACCCCCAGGACACAAATTCCCTGTGAAATGAAACACAGGAAAGGGGCGTAATGCTCAGAGGGAAGAGATCCACATAGAGGGAATAAACAGGTAAAAAATTAATAAAAAAGACCAATCACATACAAAAGAAATATCAATAACACATATATATCAACTGTGGAAACATAAACATACACATGTCCAAATCTATAGTGAATATTCAATGTATATTTAACCCATTGATTTGTTAATTTTAATATCATAAGATGGCATATGAATGGTATATCATCAAACTCCTAGACACAATAGATATGGTTTAAAGGACATATGTAAAACACAATATTATTCTAGAAAAAAGTAAATATATAGTTAGAAAAAGGAAAACAAATAATAAATAATAAAGAAGAATAGATGCCAAAAGAAAATGTAGGACAATTGAATTCATTAATAAATATATATCTTATTTGATCACTAGAAAGCAGAAAAAAATGACAATAATAAATAACTTAATAAACAGACAATCATTATTATCATCGTGAGACGGAAGCATAGCAAGAATACTCATACAAAATGTTCATGAAAAATGTTTTAGATTTAAAATTTGTCCCTGAAGAAGCTCCTTTGCTGGAGGGAAACGCGCGTTGGACGCGCAATGTTGTCAGTCTCCTACTTGGAGCTGTTTTAATGTAGTGTCAGCAGTCTCCTGGCTCTAACTGTGTTGATCCCATTAGTTAGTTATTTATTTAATCCTTTAATTTTATAGTGAGTGTGCCTGCTTTCCTTGCACAGCACTGCCGTGTCTGGCAGGTCTATGCTGCAGTGTATGTACTAAGTGAACTTAAAGTGATTTGTTACCGGCGCTAACCACACCCAATCTGTGATAAAATAGTGCACAAAATTAAAATTCAAAATAAAATGTGTCAAGGTGATCACTGATCAAATTCTCAACCTTCCAGGAATGTGTACAGATTCCTTTCAATAGTAGCTTGTCCGGGATGGGAAGGGAGCGAAGATAGCAGGGATACACCATGAAAAATAAAAAATAAATGCATACAATAGTGTAATAAGTTCTTTTCAATCTGGATAAAACATGTATGTCTTGGCTCTATAGCAATGCCTACTTACAGCAGGTCAAAAGGTAAAAAGCATTGATCTACACAGCAGGTAGAAAGGTGTCAGGATCTTCAGGAACAACAGCCCAGGTTTACAGCATAAGAAATCAGCACCTCAGCTCAGACGTCAGTAGATGTGAGTGGATCAGAGACATGCAAAAGAAAGGCAGACCATAGTGTCGATCGTGCATAAAATTTATATAAACAAACAACAAATTTTAGGAATTGTACTCACATTGTGTACATAATCATAGTTCACATAAGGCTTTACTTGAGGCAAATGGAGTGCTGGTTCAGTGTGGAGCAGCTCACCGGGGATCTTCTCCTCAATGAATGCTCCTGAGGAAGTTGTCTAGTACGACGAAACGCGTAGAGCCACTTTCATTGCTGCAGCTGCTCTTTCTACTGAAGGCTTCAGAGTTGCTGAGTTCCCCCACCGTTTGCCTCCAAGACCGGATGCCGTCACCCCAACAGCGGATGTGACGTCAGACGCCATCTCCCACCCGGTCTGTTTTGAGTCTAAGGAGAAGATCCCCGGTGAGCTGCTCCACACTGAACCAGCACTCCATTTGCCTCAAGTAAAGCCTTATGTGAACTATGATTATGTACACAATGTGAGTACAATTCCTAAAATTTGTTGTTTGTTTATATAAATTTTATGCACGATCGACACTATGGTCTGCCTTTCTTTTGCATGTCTCTGATCCACTCACATCTACTGACGTCTGAGCTGAGGTGCTGATTTCTTATGCTGTAAACCTGGGCTGTTGTTCCTGAAGATCCTGACACCTTTCTACCTGCTGTGTAGATCAATGCTTTTTACCTTTTGACCTGCTGTAAGTAGGCATTGCTATAGAGCCAAGACATACATGTTTTATCCAGATTGAAAAGAACTTATTACACTATTGTATGCATTTATTTTTTATTTTTCATGGTGTATCCCTGCTATCTTCGCTCCCTTCCCATCCCGGACAAGCAGTGTATGTACTACCATTATCACTGCATTTGCCAGCTTTATCACTCTAGCACTCTTATTTTAACCCACTAAAGTCTCCATTATAGTGCGCAGTGCTGGCTGATCTAGCAAGGTAGCTGGACATTTAACCCATTGGCCACTCACTTGTGTACATCTATACACTTCCATTATTGGGTCTCACCGTTGCTCCAGAGGGGTTAACACCCTGACTCCTAGCAATCTGTGTCCTCCATATCCCACCATTATTAAGTGGTTAAATGGGATAGTATGAACTTATAACTGACGACAAGGTTGCCTGATAGCGTTGATTTAATATATTTTTAATTCACATTACACATTACTTTGGTAATATATGTTTTAAGTAAATTTATTAAAAGTTAATTTTTACACTGTTATGGTGTGCATTTAAGTGAATTCTTTTAGGGGGCACATCCATTTTGTGTTTCCCTTCACCTTTTCTAGATCCCATTCTGCATTAATTCCTGCAGGGGATAATGTATCCAAAGAATGGATCCAAAACATCTCCCGCTGGTTGAGGAGCTTTAATCTATCACCCCCTCTCATGGGCATGGGCACCAGTTCTACAGCAGAAAAATGAACATTTGATAGACCTCCTGAAGGACAGTCAGTAAAATGTTTTGAAACTGGTAACATGAAATCTTTTCTTTTAATGGAACGTATATGCTCCATGATTCTGTTTTTAACAGGGCGTATAGTGCAGCCCACGTACCCTTGGCCACAGCCACAGGTAAGAAAGTATATGACAAATTGTGAGTCACAATTAATAAAGGATGGGATCCTATAGTTCTTTTTAGAATAAATAGTCTTAATAGACTTAATTGGTTTCGCATAGCAGCAAACGCAACATTTTCCACATTTAAAAAAACCTTTTATTTTAAACAGATTTGTTAGACTTCTTAGAGTCAAACAATCTTGGAGAAAGATAGTCAGATAAGGATTTGGATTTCCTAAAAGTAATGGCTGGACCCTGGTTAACTGAACTATGTAGGTCCTTATCAAGAGTGAGGGTCCCCCAATGTTTATAAATGATAGAACGAATCTGTTCAGCCTGGCGACTAAACTGGGTGATAAATAGAGCAGACGTCACTCGATCCAATTCATGTTTCTTCTTGAACTTCACAGACGAGTTCGATAACAAATCGATCCTGTTTGTAGATTTGACACACAGATATGCTGCTTCAATATCAGTGTGATTATATTTTCTTTGAGCAAATCGAGTTTTTAATTCCTCTGCTTGATGCTCAAATAAATCGTCATTTGAACAAAGCCGTCTTAGTCGAAGGAATTCAGCCTTGGGTATACTTCGAATGAATGATTTAGAATGACTGCTGTCTGCTTCCAATAAAGTATTACGTGAATGAGGCTTTCTAAAAATGTCCGTTTGAATAGTGCCTGTCGTGTCAATAAATAAAGTAATGTCTAAATAATTGATGTGATTCATGTGTTCTTCATAAGTAAATTTAAGATTTAAAGAATTAGTATTAAGTGTATGAATAAAGGCATGCAGTGATAATAAATCCCCATCCCAAATCATAATCAAATCGTCAATATACCGTTTATAGAAAATAATCTGATGACGAAAAGAATTATCAGCACCGAAAATGTGTGTGGATTCCCAAAGACCCACAAACAAATTAGCATAAGAGGGGGCAAATGACGTCCCCATAGCAGTACCCCGTGTCTGAAGATAAAATTGTGCATCAAAAGAAAAATAATTATGGGTGAGCAGAAACATAATAGAATCCAAAAGAAAGGCACGTAATGAAATGGACAATGTAGAAGCATCAAGAAAAAATTCCACTGCTCGAATCCCTTGCTCGTGATCTATGATTGAGTAAAGTGACATCACGTCCAATGTCACCCATCTAAAAGTCTTTTTCCAACTAACATTTTTTATATCTTAAAAACAAAAATAAAATAAATAACGAAAGAAAACAGAAATAGTCCTTGGCGCACTATCTGGTATATAAACCTGACAGAAAAATGAAGTCCAAAGATCTTGGTAGTGAGGATTGTTGGTCCGGAATCCAATCGTACTCAAAGTCCTCTGAGGTGGTGGAATCAGATTTGTGCGAATGATGCTTTAATGCATGCCAGACCAATATGATTGGGTTCAAAGCTGGATCTTAATGAATGTTGCAGATGTGTTTTGGGGTCAATGTCTTGGAAGGACTGGTGACCACTCCAGATGTGAAGTATTCAGAAATGTTACGTTCTTCCCTCTGAGCAATAATGACCTTCTGTATGTAGACTCTCTAATATGAGGAAAAAGCCTTAATGGACTGGTCATGCACAGCTGCATCTAAAGACTTAGTAAACAATTATTTGGAAGTCTGACAGGGAGGAGGAGTCAGACTTCCAAATAATTGTTTACTAAGTCTTTAGATGCAGCTGTGCATGACCAGTCCATTAAGGCTTTTTCCTCATATTAGAGAGTCTACATACAGAAGGTCATTATTGCTCAGAGGGAAGAACGTAACATTTCTGAATACTTCACATCTGGAGTGGTCACCAGTCCTTCCAAGACATTGACCCCAAAACACATCTGCAACATTCATTAAGATCCTGCTTTGAACCCAATCATATTGGTCTGGCATGCATTAAAGCATCATTCGCACAAATCTGATTCCACCACCTCAGAGGACTTTGAGTACGATTGGATTCCGGACCAACAATCCTCACTACCAAGATCTTTGGACTTCATTTTTCTGCAGGTTTATATACCAGATAGTGCGCCAAGGACTATTTCTGTTTTCTTTCATTGTTTGTTTTATTTTTGTTTTTAAGCTATTGTTGTACTTACCTTGTGGATAGGTTTGTGGTTTTTCAATCCTTAGGCAGCCGTCTTCTCAGTTTGTTATATTAGTCTGTAGAATTCACTAGTTTATTGTTGTATCTTTGTAAGGGAATTCCAACATTTAGAGCACTTATCCATCATTATCGTGTATTGTTAAGTTAGGCTAATAGGTTAAGCGCTTAGTATATGTTTAGTTTAATTTTTTCTATCATAACATTTTTTATAGCGGATAAAAGATCCATAGAATCTCTCAGAAAAGGCAGATTTTTTACCAGTGGCTGTAAAAAACCATCAATGTAGCGTGATAACCCATCTCCCAAAGATCCAATACTGGCCACAATGGGCCGCCCAGGAGGGCGGACAAGTGACTTATGGATCTTTGGGAGATGGTGGAAGATGGGCACAATAGGTGAGGCATTGTAGAGAAACTCATATTCCTTTGTGTTAAGTACAAATAGGGCCTTTCCTTCTTCAAGAATCTCTTTCAAAAGGTGTAAAAACTCACATGTGGGATCATGTCAATTTTGTATAAGATTCAGCATCCTCAAGTAATCTAAGTGCCTCTGCCTGATAATCTGAAGAAGAGGGCACCACAATGGCCCCTCCCTTATCAGCCTTTTTGATTGTAATAGACCTATCTTCCCTGAGGGCAATCATCTCCTGGAAGTCAATATCTGACAGATTCGTTTTATTTAAAGAGGGAACCCCCCGGGGTACAATACCCCTAGCCAGTAACCTGAGATCCCTCTCAACCAGCTTCTCAAAGGTCTTAATATTATGATTGTTAAAAATATGAGGGCAAAAGGTTGATTTCTTCTTAAGACCTAAGTGTAATTGCCCAAAGAAGCTGAATGAGGAAGGGATCTCAGGCTCCAAATCCTGATTTTGTTCATCATAAAGATCTCTAAGATCTGATAAAGCACATTGTTCACGAAATGAATGCAAATCCAAATTCTCCATTGAAACATCAATACCATCAACATTCTCAGCTAGACCTCTATCAGTGGAATATAGTGGAACCTCTGTTGTCCCTTTTTTCTATTAAAATATTTTTTAAGAGACAATTTGCGAATTAATTTTTGTAGATCAATGATGGTATTGAATAAATTAAAATCTTGGTACAGTATGGGGCAAAATTTAAACCTCTATTTAGAACCGCAATCTGGTCATCTGTAAGAGTCTTATGTGAAATGTTGATAACATTATCCACAACTTCTCCTATGCATATTTCTTTCTTTTGCTCGATCCCCCGGATCCCCCTCCCCCCTTCTCTTCTTTGATGATCTCCTTGTCCTCTTTCGTTTTTTGACTCCTTTTGAAACAAGGAGTATGAAGGTTTATCTTCTTTCCGAGAGGGCATCATAACAGATTTTTGTGAAGAGTCGGTTTCAGGGGAGGTAGATCTAACTCGCCAATTATCATCATCATCACAAAAGGAAACGCCTAGTGAACGACTCTCATAGTCAGAACCATCTGACTCAAAACTGGAAGCGTTTCCATGGCGTTTTAGGATGGATTTATTCGGGTTCTTGGAGTCACCTTGTTTTTTATTATTCTGATATTTAGAACCAGATTTTGGTTGTGACTTTTGTGCGTTTGTAGTGTAGCGTTGCCATATATAAACTTGCTGCTTCTCATAGTCTATCTTGTCCCTATCAAACTTTTGTTGTTTCTTAATCATTAGAGACTTTTCCATAGCACCCACGTTGCTTAAAAGTGTTTGGTCATATTTAATAAAATTCTCCATTTTTCTGCAACCTTTCAATTTATCCTGTAGGACTTTCACATTGGCTCTCACTTTCTTTTTTTTAATTTAGCTTATACTTAATGATCAATTTGATTAGCTTAAATGAGCAATGATCTAATATGGCTTTCCAGTCATTCTCAAAATCTTTATTAATAAAGCCAAAGGACGGTACCTTTTTCAAGCGTAAGCCTCACGGAATCCTTTTAACTCTAGCATAGTTCTCAAGAGTGGTAATGTCCCACCAATACCTAATGTCCTGTGATAACAGTTTTTCCAATGTAAGGAAGTGGGTAATTAAGTCAGCAGGCTCTTCACAGATGAAATTAGCACCTTCATCAAAAACTGACTCTGCCCTCCTCTGACGGTGAGTGTCTCCACAGTTAAAGGCATAGGTATCAGTAACCCCTTCCTCATCCTCCACTTCTACATAATCTTCCATAATAAAAAACACACAGGATAGGAATAGCACGAATACTCACTCCAGAGAAATAAAAAAAAATGTTCCACAGAAAGAAAAAATGTGAATAAATAGATGCCACAAAAAATAAATAAATAAATGGTTAGAAAAAAAAATAACGATAGCACTCCAGTTCTCAAATCACCAATTAAGTGATTACATACATATTCACGGGGTATAAGCCTCTTCTTATAATGTCAATAATGAAAGTCTTAATTCCAGGCTGAGCAGCCGTGGCCAAACCAGCAATATGCGAAGCAGAGGAAAAGACCTCCCAGCCCAATGTTACAATCCTGGTAGATAGCGTGTATCACGCGCATGCTGTATTAACCCCCAGCAAAATGAATCCTTAGAGGGACCAAGGGCCCATCGTGTCCAGTGTTTTCCCGTTCAATGTGATCAAGGATTCATCACAGCTACAGTGCTTATTCCTACATGGTTGGTCTCCGATGTGCTGGGGGTTAATACAGCCTGCGCGTGATACACGCTGTCTACCAGGCTTGTAGCGTCGGGCTGGGAGGTCTTTTCCTCTGCTTCGCTTATGACTGTACGTAGTGGTAAATACAAGCCTGTCCTCCTTCTTATTTTTGGTAGCACTTACCTCTTTATCCAGTGCCCGGTCTAACACAGCAGGAGGATATCCCCTAGCCAGGAATCTACTACGTAGTTCTCCAATAGCTGGTTCAATATTATCCTTCCTGCTCGTGATTTTGCAGACCCGGACTTTCTGTGAAAAAGGTAATGCATCAATAAGAGAAGGAGGATGATGGTTATCTGCCCTTAAAATGGCATTTCTGTATGTATCCTTTCTAAAAAGATCAGTATGTAACTCCCCATTAGTCTGTGTAATGAGGACATCTAAAAAAGAGAGTTGCTGTGTACCACATCATCTGTAAAACACGGTGGAGGCAGTGATGGCATGGGCATGCATGGTTTACAATGGCACTGGGTCACTAGTGGTTTTTGATGATGTGAACGAAGACAGAAGCAGCCGGATGAATTCTGAAGTGTATAGGGATATATTGTCTGCTCAGATTCAGCCAAATTCAGTGAAGTTGATTGGACGGCGCTTCACTTTACAGATGGACAATGACCCAAAACATACTGCGAAAGAAACCCAGGATGTTTTTAAGGCAAAGAAGTGAAATATTCTGCAATGGCCGAGTCAATCACCTGATCTCAACCCGATCGAGCATGCATTTCACTTGCTGAAGACAAAACTTAATGCAGAAAGACTCACGAACAAACAACAACTGAAGACAGCTGCAGTAAAGGCCTGGCAAAGCATCACAAAGGAGGAAACCCAGCGTTTGGTGATGTCCATGCGTTCCAGACTTCAGTCATTGCCTGCAAAGGATTCTCGACAAAGTATTAAAAATTAACATTTTATTTATGATTGTGTTAATTTGTCCAATTACATTTGAGCCCCTGAAATAAGGGGACTGTGTATGAAAATGGTTGCAATTCCTAAACGTTTCATACGATATTTTTGTTCAACCCCTTGAATTAAAGCTGAAAGTCTACACTTCTATTGCATCTCAGTTGTTTCATTTCAAATCCATTGTGGTGGCGTACAGAGCCAAAATTATGAAAATTCTGTCAGTGTCCAATTATTTCCGGACCTAACTGTGTGTGTGTGTGTGTGTGTGTGTGTGTGTGTGTGTGTGTGTGTGTGTGTGTGTGTGTGTATATATATATATATATATATATATTTTAATGATAGGGATGTAAAGTAGGTTTGTAAATGAAAAAAAAAAATATGAAACCCTTAATAATAGCGCTATAGCAGATTGCGCTATAACGGGGTTGAGCTGTACTAATATTTTGACCACAGGGTAAACGGGTTGGAGTAAGCCATGCTTCTTATCTGTACCAACATTAAATACCCAAGGGTTTAAAGATTGGTACATGTCTGGAGTGTTTATATCTAGCTAGCACCAACACTGTCCTGGGTTTCCATTACTCAATGCAATATAAAAAAAATGTTTGTTTGTTTTTTCAACTTTAAATTTTTATTGGAAAGTACAAATACAGCCAATGTTCCACAGCCCATTATTACATTTCCAGTTTTGTTAAACACATGTAATGACGCCTCGAAGACACATCCACTTAACACTTTACAAACAAGACCAGACGAACTTGACAAGGGGACAGGGAAAGAGGTTAGGGGTGGGAGGGAGGTGGTAGGTTGCCAGGCTCTGGTGCAGTTTTTTAGATATCTCTTGTTCAACCTTTTAGGCAATAGCTAAGGGTTTTAACTGGGACAGGTTCTTCTGAGGTTTCTTTCTTTTATTTGTTTTTCCCTATTCTATGACTACATGAAGGTCTGCTAACTGTGCGTCGCTGAGTCGTGTTGTCTAATCTGCCCTTAAAGGAGAACGCACCTAGTTTAATTAGTGCAAGATTGAGGTGGCGTCCACTCCTGGGATGTCTACCTGGGTCAACCATGGATCCCAGACCTTTAGAACATTTGTGCCGGAGTCATTAACTAAACTCGTTAATTGTTCCATCCGGCAGACATGCCAAATTCTGTTTTTGATCTTAGGGATAATTGGTATCTCCTGCTGTTTCCATAATGCTGCGATCTCACATCTTGTGGCTGTAGCAAAATGCGCGATTAATTTATGCGACGCATTTGACAGACCCTGGATCCGCATGCCCAATAGGAACAGCCACGGGTCCAGGGGGATCTCCAAATCGAGAATCCGCTGAATCCAATCTCTGATTTGTTCCCAAATAGGGGCCCCCTTAGTGCAAGACCACAACATATGTCGGAGGTCAGCTGCTTCCCCACACTGTTTAGGGCAGAGAGGGGAGTAGCCTTTTACAAATTTCGCTAAGCGCGTCGGAGTGTAATACCACCTCATAAGGACTTTATATGCGTTCTCCTTTAATGTGGTGCAGATTGAGCTTTTCGCCGCCGCCGCCGCCTGTATAATTCTGTCCCATTCGTCGTCCTCTAAAGTCTCTCCTAGGTCTGATTCCCAGTGTCTCATGTAACTCAGTCTATTGTCAATGGGCGACTTCTGGCAGATCACTTCCCTGTACATTCTAGATGTGAGTCCCCTTGTGTCCGTATCTCTGGAACACAGCTGCTCAAAATTTGTTCGCGCCGGTCGAATTGGCGTTTTATTGTAGAAATCTCTGATCTGAAGGTACCTAAAAAATTTGTTTGGGATATTCTTAGAGGATTTAATTTGGTCAAATGTTTGTATGGTCGTTATGCCCTCCAGATCTTTTAGACGGGAGAAGCCCTTCTGAGTCCATATCAAGAAATTTTTGCTATTCAGGTCCGGAGCGAAGTCTGGGTTGCCCACTATTGGTGTCATTAATGATGTTTTGGTAGTCAAATTACATTTGAATTTCGTGGCCTCCCAAACTTATAATGAATTGACCATGGTCTGCAGCGGATTGTTTATCTTGCGTACCCCTTCTCTGGGTAGCCAGATTAAATTTCGGATTTCAATTGGTGCACAGCATCTCTTCTCCAACTCAACCCATCTCCGTAGGCTTGGGTCTGTGTGCCATTGGAAAATCTGCCCTAATTGGGCTGCTTTATAGTAGGCCTGCAAGCAAGGCACCGCTCACCCTCCGCAGGATGAATGGGACGTTTTAATATTCCTTTAGCAATTCTTGGGTTTTTCCCGTTCCAAATAAATTTTATAATTTTTGACTGGAGGGAGAGGATGTCCGCCTGCACCAAAGGGATAGGGAGACTCTGGAAAAGATATAGCATCTTTGGGAGGAGATTCATTTTCACGCTATGTATCCTCCCAATCCATGAGATGCTCCCCTTCATCCAGGTTCGGAGATCCTCCCCCAGCGTCTTTATGATCTTGGGGAAATTTGCTTTATATAAAGTTTTGTACTCCCTTGTGAGATAAACCCCTAAATATTTGATAGCGGAGGGTTGCCATTTGAACTGAAAATTGAGGTCAATCAGTTTTTCAACTTCTTTTGGTAGATTAATATTGAGGGCTTCTGATTTAGACTGATTGATCTTAAATCCCGAAATTTGGTTAAATTTGCCCAGTATGTTGAATACATTTGGGAGAGATGTGAGAGATTTGGCTATTGTGAGAATGACATCGTCCGCATATAGAGCGGCTTTGTGCATTTGGTCTCCCACAGGGATACCAGAGATATCTGGGTTATTTCTGATGTGTGCCGCCAAAGGCTCTATACATAAGGCGAACAGTAGTGGCGACAGCGGGCATCCTTGACGTGTTCCGCTTTTGATTTCAAACTGTTCTGAGGGGAAACCTTGATATCTCACTCTTGCTGTTGGGTTTTTATACAACGCCAGGATGGCCTGCAGGAGGCGTCCCTCAAAGCCAAATGCTCTCAGTGTTTCCGATAGGTAGGGCCAATCTATTCTATCGAAGGCTTTTTCAGCGTCCAGACTTAACACCATGGAGTGAATTTTTTCTTTTTGGGCCAGATCAATTAGGTCAATAATTCTCCTGGTGTTATCTGCCGCTTGTCTACCTCCGATAAACCCTACTTGATCCGTGTGAATTAACCCGGGAAGAACACTACCCACCCTGTTGGCTATAAGTTTAGAGTATATTTTGAGGTCCAAGTTAATCAGTGAAATGGGCCGGTAGCTCTTACAGTCTGCCGGGTCCTTTCCGGGTTTATGGATCACCGATATTGAGGCTTGGAGCATTTGTGCTGGGAATGAGGCCCCTGCTAAGATTTCATTGAATAACTTTAACATGTGGGGGGCTAGAATTTTTAAATATTTATTGTAATATAAGTTCGAAAAGCCATCTGGCCCTGGGGCTTTAGCCGGTTTTAGTGCTTTGATGACCCCAGAGAGTTCCTCCATCGTGAAGTCCGACTGGAGTGCCTCCCTTTCGCATCTCTTCAAAATGGGTAAATGTGCCTCTATTAAGAAGGTCCGTAAATCCTCCTTTGTTTTCGGATTATGGGTTACCTTATCTCCATTGTATAATATTTCGTAATACTTTTTGAATTCCCCTGCTATGTTCGCTGGGATGGAGGTAAGGTCCCCATCTTGGTTTCGAATTGCGTGAATGTGATAGTTTGGAAGCTTGTTTTTTTAGCTTATTGGCAAGTAGTGTGTCAGGCTTGTTAGCTTTTTCATAAAATTTCCGCTTGGACCAGGTCAATTCCTTCTCGGCCTGGGCGGAGAGGAGGAGGTTAAGACTAGTTTTAGTGGCTAGTATTTGAGTTAACGTGTGGGCATTCTTATTTTTTTGTGGAGGGAGGAAAGCTCTGCTAGCTGTTCCTCTAGCTTCAAAATTTTTCCCTCCCGTTCTCTTTTCCGTTTAGCGGCCAGATTCATAATGACCCCCCTGAGGGTAGCCTTATGGGCCTCCCACAGTCTGGAGTGCGTAGCCACACTCCCCTCATTCTCCTCGAAGTATTGTGTGAGCTTTTCCCCAATTTCCACCTGTAGGGCTGGGATTTTCAGCAAGATTTCGTTTAGTTTCCAGTTCGCTCTAGGTCTGTCTAGTGGGATTAGTGTGCACCGCAGCTCTATACAGTAGATGCATGGTCTGACCATGAAATATCATGGATCTCGGTGCGAGAGACCCCAGGGACCATTCTGTTGGATACAAGGAAGTAATCTATCCTGCTATATGTGTCATGTGGGTGTGAGTAGAAGGTGTATTCTCTCAGTCTCTGGTGTTGTTCCCTCCAGATGTCGAGTAGTTGGCAGTCACGTAACCCTTTTTTAATTGTTAGTATGTCAGATCTGTGTGTAATATTAGTGGATGAACATCTGTCAAGGTCCTCCCGTAGTGCCCTGTTCAAGTCTCCAGCGACAATGATATTACCTCTGGCCACTTTGTTGAGTTTCCCAAAGAAGGTAGAGAAAAAAACGGGGGCCGTCTCATTAGGGGCATATATTGTTGCTAGAGTAATTGGGAACCCTTGGATTGCACCTCTTACTATGAGGAATCTGCCCTCTTTATCTTTGAAAGTCCTATCGGGCACGAACGGTATTCTTTTATGAATTAGTATGGCCACCCCTTTTTTTTTGACTTTCGCGGAAGACAAAAAGTGTGTCGGGTAGTCCTTATCCAGGAATTTGGGGTAGTTGTCTTGAGAGAAGTGTGTTTCTTGCAGAAACAGAATTTCTGCCCCTTTACGCTTATAATCTCGGAAGGCGATTCTGCGTTTAACCGGGCTGTTAAACCCCTTAATGTTATGTGATACTAGCCTGAGTTCCTTACTCATTTAAAAGTATGAGATGACTTTGCTGCCGATATCTGTTCTTGATTGATGCACCTGGACCAGAATCCCGACCGCCTCTTCTTCTCGAACTGCAATACCTCACTTCACCACCTACAGCAATACACAAGGGGGAGCACACAAGAGGGTACACCTGGGGGGACTGTAGCCTGTAGTGTATCAGGCTAATCCCTCGGTGTCATGGCCTCAGCAACCTGTGTTTCTTTGCTTCTCCTCCAGTTCTCGTCCCCCTACTTGAGGTCTGGTCCCCGGCCACGGTGAAGCTGTCACCAAATAAAGAAACTCACCCCCGAGTGAAAGAGCGGTGATCCCCGACACCCCAACTACAGATGTCCAGTGATCAAGCAACCTGCGCTGAAACTGAATCCCTGGTGAGAAAATTTGCGGCCTACCTTTCTGATGATGGCGGCCCCCGACACAAGATGGCGAAGCAGCTCTAGAAGGCGGGAATCCACAGTGAACCGCAGGAGCAGGAAGAGAGCGGTGAGCGGGAAACAGGAGCGGGCGCACGCACCTCCGCACTGGTGAGAGACGTCTTCCAAAATGGCCGCCCCCCGGATACGCATCACAGCTGTGCCCCGGAAGGAGCGGCGCCATCTTGGAGGTGGCGCGGAACCAGCTCCCACCGGCGCGACCAGATGACGTCACCAGCAAGACCAAGGACAGCCGTAAGCCCATCAAGGCGTCCAGAATGCGCCGGATGACCCGCGCAGGCCTGGATTAGTCACCTCACCGGCCCGACGCGGGCTTTTTGAATTTTGCGTCTGGGAAGAATAGAAAGACATACGGGAAGGGAATTAGTATAGCGCCGTAGCGGCAGAACCATTAAGCGAGTAAGGGCAGGGTGAGTGATAGAGAGGGAGTTAGTAAGAGGATAAAAGCAAGTAGATGAGAGGAAATAAGCCGAAGTGGAGACATTTAAGGAGACAATACTATAAGAAGGAGTAAGGAAGTAGACTTGAATTTAAAGTGGGGTAGGGATGCAGCAAGTAGTAAGGAAGTGGTAGAGGGGAGAGCAAGGAGGAGAGGAAGTAGGGAGCTAGAAAGAAAGAAGAATAAATGTGGAGAAGTGAGGAAATCAGAAAGCTATAGAAATGTGCAAGTTAGATAGTGGGAGTGGTGACTGGAAGTGGAGTGAAGGGGGACGTGAAGTAGGACTTGGTAGTTTAGGTATCAAAGGAGGTAGAGAAGTGTTAGTAGGTTGGTGAAGACAGGTTGAGTGGGAAAGGAGAAGGGAAGTAAGGAGCAGGGCGACACAAGGTTAAGATAGACAGATGAGATCGCTGAGGAAGGTTGAAATCAAAAAAATGTTTTAAAGCACTTTACTACATTTGTGAAGTAAGGCTTTAACCGAACATGAAAATCAGTATTCTGAAGGAGCAAGTCACTCGCTTTTTATAAAAAAAATTTTTTTTAAAACAGGATTGAAGCAGAGGGTCTCCCCAAGCTGAACCGCATTCATTTCAACTCTGGGACCCCCCCATTTCCCATAATACTTCCCTCCAAAGGGGGTGCCAGGCTATACGATAAAGGGGGTAACCAGGCTATACAATAAAGGTTACCACTGGAACGGTGGGCCCCTGGCAGCTACCTGGCACCATAAGCCAGGGGCCCGGCATTATAACATGTGAACGTTAAAGTGTCCCCTGCCTGTCCACTTTTCATAGAAAAATGGAAAAAATGTGTGGTGCTCTCAAAAAAACCCTCAAAATATGTAGTACAAAAATTGTAACGTTCAATAAATGTATATAATGATTCCTGAAATGAAAACCCAGTGGATAATGGATAAGGGATAGCCAATCCATAGGACACAGAACAATCATGTATTAATCACTGCTCCATTGTAATCTGACTAGTGGGCTAGGGCCCCCACGAGCACTGTAGTAAGGGGCCACACAATAAAGTGTCCCAGCATATAATGTCAGAATGGAGAATGTGCTTGTGATAAAATAACTCACAGTTAGAGTTGGTAATGTCCTTTTGGCTGTGCAGTTTTCTTCTTTCACAGTAGGGGGCGTGCTTCCGTTTTTTCTGGATGACTTGACACGAAGCAAAAGGAAAAAGCAGGCACTAATACTCAGGAAAGTAAAAAAAGGTTGAATGAAATCCAGGAGAGCGTGTGCCCATAAAAAAAGACTATTTTAATGGAAACCACAAAAAAATACAGCTACATTACGGGGTACACAGACCCCCACCAACGCAATTCGAGCCGCGTTGGTGGGGGTTTGTGTACCCCGTAATGTAGCTGTATATTTTTTGTGGTTTCCATTAAAATAGTCTTTATGGGCACACGCTCTCCTGGATTTCATTCAACCTTTTTTTACTTTCCGGAGTATTAGTGCCTGCTTTTTCCTTTTGCTTCGTTTCCACTTTTCATGTTCCCTGAGCCTAAGACTCATGAAACGTTCTATATGTAAGTTTTAGGTGAGATATTTGGGTAGAAATGCAATCATGTTGTTTGCAGGAGTTTGGGGGGGGCAAAGATATCAGTAGTCTCCTAATTCTCCCTGGCGTGCAGGCATGATTTGCCAGTACGTGGGTTGAATTACACCAGGGCTGCCCAGTGACTCCTGATTTTCAAGCCCAGATATCCCAGTCCTATTTCCCTTACAGCTATGAGTCTGCCCAAGTTATCCTATGTATTAAAGTATGTTTTATTTCATTTGTGTGTAGCGGTCATGTAAAATGGCTACAGTCATCTCTCCTGCTGACAGTAAGGCCTGGTAAGTTGTGGGCATGCCAGCAGTAATTATGGAGGTTTGCCCTCACACCCTGGTGGGGTGCCCTGTGTATGGATGGGAGTGGTCACATGCTCTGATTCCATGGTTAGTGATGTCAGAGGTGTGTCAGCTTCCAGAGTGTACATAAGGCACAGCACTGTGTCTAATAGTTAGTTCTATCTGAGTCCTGAGTTCTGTAGGAGTTCTGAATAGTCTGCGAGAGTTATGTTATAGTAGCTGAACAGGAAGACTGTGTCCAGGGGCCTGGCACAGGGTAAAGACATCCCGGCTGGGATAGGGAATCCCTATTAAAGGAGAATTACACCTTTCAAAGGGAAGCACTGAGGGACAATGAGTGGCTAGAGAAACTACTGCGAGGGGCAGTTAGCCCACCTCAACCAATAAAGATGCTCTTAATCACAAACCCTCTCGTGTACATGTGTGGAGTGAATGTACAGAGAGGAGCACCACAGAGGAGTTCCTCGTCAGGACCATCCCCAAGTGACCGAAGGGACCCTGATGGGGGGTATGGCGCGAAAGCTACGACTGCGCCTTCATGGACAGTGACTCACTCGGCCCCTGTGCTGAGTCAACCGCTTAGTCTATGGGACCCTCCCCTGATTTCCACCAGGGGGAGTGACTTTCAATTATGGCCTGTGGGAATGCACCCACTGGGCCCAGGGACTGATATCCAGACGGCGCCACTACAAGAAGTAGTTCCGGCCGCGGAGGTAACGTGCAAAAAGGAGGGATATTTTGCACGAAAAGCAGCTGCCAGGAGAAGGCGGGAACTAGCCGCGGCCCAAGAATCCCACTCTGATGAGGAAATTGGCGCGAAAACGCAGACTGCGCCCACCAGGACTGAGAAAGGCGCGGCCTTAATTAAGGGGCATGCTATTCCCCTGTGGGATCCGCCCATAATTGCAACCCCTGGGGGCGGGTTCCAGCTATGCCAGCGGAAGGAGGAGCCGAAGCAGGAAGTGGCTGGCCCAGAAGCTTCTACCGGTCAGTTGCGAGGAACCACTGACCTGGAGAGACCCATACTGAAAGTGGTCCCTACCAAAAGAATGGCCTGCTCCTCCACTGTGGGAACTATGGTATCCACCCAGCCCTACTCGGTACCCGGCGGGGTACTGGTAGTCAGGGTGGCTAACACCGAGACGGTGGTCGGGCTCTGCCTACAATGCGGGCTGCCCGGAGGCATTGTTAACACGGCGGCACGCATCCCACAATGCGGGACACTATACTTATGGCCAATGCCGACGTTCATTCCGATCCAATCTGCTGACCCCCCGGGGGATACGGCTAGGCGCTCCGCCGAGTCCCCTGGTGCACTGTGGATCAATCGTGCAAGTCCCGGAGAAAGGGGACTGGAGTCGATTAAATCGGCTGGGTCAGCAGCAACCGAGACGGTCGGGTCACTCCCCGACCGCACTGAGAAAAGACTATCACCCCGATCGGTGACCCCTAAGTCGGGGAAGGCAGAATACTCGGATGAGGATCTCCGCGAGCTAGCGGAGGTGAAATCGAGGCCCAGGACAGAACCGGGGAGGACGACACCCCGTAGTGTGAGTAGCAGCCTGGAAAGCAGGGCGTCCCCCGCAGATCGGCGAGCCGAGAGACGGAGTCCCTCCGCCTCAGGACATGGTGGCGACGGGCGAGAGACGCCTACACCCCTGCGGAATGGTAAGAGAAAGCCACTCACTTACCTTGCTCCGGTAGACGGTGTAGCGGAAACAAGGCCGTGCCAGGCCCAAGACGCACGTGCGGAGGAGATACCACTTCCGGTGGAGACGACGGCGGAGCTTCCGGATGTCGTCATCGAGGAAGAGATCCCGCATGGGGGTCCCACCCAAGATGGCGGCACTTCCGGTTCCGGTGAGGACATCATTTCCGGTGGCGACGGCGGAACAGACGGGAAAGATGCAGCAACGCTTCGGCGATCGGGTGAATGTCCCCGATCACCTCAAGGGCCCAAGAGCTGGATGGGAGACCCGCAGACGGATGAGGGTGAGCTATCCTCCTTGGAGCAGTCCATGGACAGCCGGGAACGGGTCGTAGTCCCGTGGCGTATCCCATCTTGCCCCTACGCCCAACCCCACGCCCTAGGTAAAACCCCTGCCCCCATCACATGTTCCCCGGGGTCCCCGCCTAGTCTGGAACTTGTGGACATACCTTTGGGGGGGGAGGAGAGACGGACTGGGGAACGACAGCGCAGTTGCGCTACGGAGGGCATTTCTCGGGGAGGGGGAGAATTAGGAAAGGCCGCGGTAGGCCGGTGGTTGCCCCCTGTGACCAATAAAACAGAGGACAAGGCCCTGGGATCATCACGGTGGTCCGTACCACGGTCAGCACGGACATCGGGGGTATTCTCATGGGGGGATGCGAAAGAGAGTGACTCAGGGGATTCACATAGGTTCAAGGAACACCGTTGGTGGGCCCCCCTCTTTGAAGGTTATGTGGCCTGGATGGATCGTACGCGATTCCTTATTAGAAGGGAGGATGTAGTTGACTTTTGGTGGGCCAAGGGAGAATTCACCCCTGAACAGCGAGACAGAGAGCTGCAGGAACGGTGGTATAAGATTGAGCACAGGGAGATAGAGCCCATGGGTCCCGATACACTGTCAGACCCTGTGGATCCTGACGAACCCCTGTCATGGGTGCTACCTGGGAGGGCAGGTACACTGGCGACACACTTTATTCGAGCTCGGCTAGTCCCACGAATTCGGGTATACCCGGGTGTATTGAGGTTTGTGACTGTTTTCTGCCCGAGTGCATTGAGGTATTTTCCAAGCAGGGATTGAAGCATTTTATTCCCGCTGGCTGCAATACTGCACAGTATATATATATATACTGCATTACAATTCATGAATTTATGCCATCTGGTAGACACGCGAAGTATTGCAGCCTATTAAATCCTAATCATTATCATTTAACAGATCAGCCGCCCGTCAGCCAGGCATGAACCCAGGCTGGGAAGGCAAACGCAACGGGGCTTGCCAGAGGTGAGGAGCGGCGCATTCCAGGTATCTGCCAGGTACATACTGGGTATTTGCTCGAATAAAGTGTGTCGGTGCAGTAGGGCTGACCTAATTAGGATCAGTAGAGCGGAACGGGCAATAATGGCTCGATACAAGTCTTCCCACGGGTTGGAGTACCCTTATGTCCCTGAACCCCTCATGGAGGAGATAGAAGAGAACAGGGAAAGGTGGCTTAGGGAAACCATCGAGATGTACCTAGTCAATAAGGGGAGTGACGTTACTGGAAGGAGGGCAGAGGACAGAATAGATCACCTGATGCGAGTGTGGAGTATAGGGAGGAATATACACAAACACAGGGTGACCTATAGGCCCGAGAGGGGACTGCCTAGGCACTATCATGTCACGGTCCTGGACATGGGTGGTAGAGAGGTTAAGAAACCTGACCCGAGCCACTATTATTAGGGGGTACTAAGGCATTTTGCGGGCTCGTGGCTGCTGGTCGGGGCGGGCTTGGCGAGATGTCACTGTGGTCATTTTTTTTTGTATAATGGACAATCTGTGAGGTTAACAATTATGTGTTATGTGTTACAGTGCTTCCTGGAAGAAGGCATTTAAATTTAGGTCCCAGCGAGGACGATGGGATTCACCAGGGGGAGAATGTAGCGGTCATGTTAAATGGCTACAGTCATCTCTCCTGCTGACAGTAAGGCCTGGTAAGTTGTGGGCATGCCAGCAGTAATTATGGAGGTTTGCCCGCACACCCTGTGGTGGGGTGCCCTGTGTATGGATGGGAGTGGTCACATGCTCTGATTCCATGGTTAGTGATGTCAGAGGTGTGTCAGCTTCCAGAGTGTACATAAGGCACAGCACTGTGTCTAATAGTTAGTTCTATCTGAGTCCTGAGTTCTGTAGGAGTTCTGAATAGTCTGCGAGAGTTATGTTATAGTAGCTGAACAGGAAGACTGTGTCCAGGGACCTGGCACAGGGTAAAGACATCCCGGCTGGGATAGGGAATCCCTATTAAAGGAGAATTACACCTTTCAAAGGGAAGCACTGAGGGACAATGAGTGGCTAGAGAAACTACTGCGAGGGGCAGTTAGCCCACCTCAACCAATAAAGATGCTCTTAATCACAAACCCTCTCGTGTACATGTGTGGAGTGAATGTACAGAGAGGAGCACCACAGAGGAGTTCCTCGTCAGGACCATCCCCAAGTGACCGAAGGGACCCTGATGAGGTGGAGGCGCTGCACTGGAACTAGGTAGGACTCCGCACACTACCTCAGCTGCCTGTCTGGACGGGTCCTCCCCACACACCATCATGCGGGAGACTCAGGAGTCCTGTTGCCAACAGGTGCACCACCAGACACTATCACACTGTAATGGGGACCGGTTAGACCACAGGGGCCAATGTGAGATTGGGTGGGTCAGGCCGGGCCAGAAATACCGTTACATGTGCTTTTACTATAAATGTCTATTCAGCCAGCTCAGGCATCCATATAGGTGCCGGGAAGTCTGCATAGACATCGGAGAGGAGAAGGGATGTTGAGAGGTGTCGGGGTGTGAAGTGGCCAGGGCAGGGCTTAGTACTGGGTCCGGAGAACAGAGACCCCCTGCGGGGAGGACACTCCGATCTGCCAGACTCAGTGGAGTCTGCCCAGTAGGTGACAAGGGGTTGACTAGGGGAAGCAGCAAAATGTCGGCGCGTTTTCCCATTGGTCAATCCGTATGTCCCGCCCACGGGTCATCCCGAGCCGGCTTAGCCCGTCCCCTCCTCTGGCGTCAGTCAAAGGACGAGCCCCTATTCTTATCGGTTGGCGGCAGGGTTTCCCATGCTCCAGAAGAGACAAAAAAACAAGGCGCACAACGCACATAGTGAAGTACAATAAAAATAAAAGTTTACTTGTAAAAATATATATAATCTGCGTACATCAATAGAGTAAAATATAGGCAGTTGGTAATTGGGTATACCACACCAGTACACAGCTCCAGACGGCACTCCTCACTCAATTGTAGGGTGCAGGGGATCTCTCCTCCTCTGACGTCAAGCTGGTAGTTGTGGAAGCCGTCTCCCTCTCACTCAAGACGGGGCAGGTCTCAGTCTCTGCTGCCGGATAGTCCTGGAGCAACTGTCCTCATCCGCGTGTAGCAGCCTCCGCTCACATCCGCATCCAAGCACGTTAGTCACGTGTCGCTACTTCTCCATGGAGCGCCCGATCGTGACGTCACAGTCCGGTCGCACTATTCTAACGAACCGCCTGCAAGGTCTCACTCAGTGCGGTGTAGCTAAGGATACACGCGGCTTCTTAGGAAGATGTAATAGGCACAAAGTCTTGTGTGAGACAGGGAAACACTTACTGAGTGTTAACACCAACAAGAGGGTAATAAAAACGAGCACTGACACCCTCCAACGCGTTTCGTAACTCGTGGTTACTTCTTCAGGGAATGTATGCAGATGGGGGGGGGGTTACACATATATATACACCCACTAATTAATCAATTAGATTTCATGGTGTCAAGTTGCTGCTCAAAAGCATTACAGGTGCAGTGACTAGCTCATTCCAAAAAGCTGCAATACAATGATGTCAAATGAAAAAACAAAATATCTAGTACAATCTTTATACATTCAACAATAAAATACAATTTATAAAAACAGATATATATCCTAAAATCGAACAGTGAGTATCTGAAAGAGATATAGAACAAGTTTAAAGACATGCATGATTCGTTACAATTCAGCATATATAAACAGGAGCAGAACAACACAACTAATACAAAGACCAGATATCTATATCTTCATTTAACCCCTTAGGGGATAGGGAGTTAAGTTGATAAATCCAGAATGTTTCTTGGTATGAGAGACTTTTAGTTCTATCTCCTCCCCTTCTTGCCCTAGGGACCACTTTGATACCTTTAAACATTAATTTGGATGGGTCTTTATTGTGATGTGATGCAAAGTGGCGAGAAACACTATGTTTCTCATAACCTGCTTTAATGTTTCTAACATGCTCCTGTATCCTGATTTTAAGGCATCTTTTGGTGCGACCCACATATTGTAGGCCGCATTCACAATTGATCATGTACACCACATGGGTCGTATTACAATTTATAAAAGAGTCAATAGCAAAGATTTCATTTGTTGTAAAGGATTTAAAAGTTTTTTTCTCTGGATGTACATACCTACAGATAGAGCACTTCCCACATTGATAATTTCCTAGGGGTTTATCCCCAAGCCAGATTTTTGTAATTGGCTTTATGCGGGCAGAGCCCACATCACTGGGTGCTAGTGCATTTTTTAAGTTTTTGGCCCTCCTGTAGGTGAATTTAGGAAAATCAGATATATGATTATTTAGTACTGGATCGGAACTTAGAATTGCCCAATGTTTTCTTATTATGCTTTCAATTTTCTTGTTCATTGAGTTAAATGTAGTAATAAAAGGTATTTCCAGCACATTACTTTGTCCCCTATGTGATTCCTTATTTCTTGGGATTAGCATCAGCTGTCTATCCATAGATCGGACTGCATCTAGATCTCTAGTTAAACTAGCACTAGAGTACCCTCTCTCCAGAAATTTGTCAAACAATGCTTTTGATTGTATCTCAAAATCTTGTTCCCCACTACAGTTTCGCTTAATGCGAATAAATTGGCCCTTGGGAATGTTCGTAATCCACGATTTTTTGTGGTTGCTATTAGCCATTAGAATGTTATTGGCATCGATTTCTTTGAAATAAACTTTTGTTGAAACATTCCCATTGTCCAATGCTGTTAATTGAAGATCTAAATAGTTAATACTCTGTGGGTTCGATACATGTGTAAAAATCAAATTTCTATCGTTCGTATTCAGATAGGAGAGAAAGGAACAGACAGACACCTCATCACCTTCCCATACACATAAGATATCGTCTATATAACGACGCCAAAGGATAATTTGTTGGCTGTATGGGTTATTAGTCCAGATATTCTGTAGTTCCCACTGACCCATGTACAGGTTTGCGAAACTGGGGGCAAATCTAGTACCCATCGCAGTTCCGCAAACCTGTAAAAAGAACTCTGTCAAAAATAAAAAATAATTATGGGTCAGTATGAATTCAATGGATTTCAAGATGAACTCAATATTGAGGTGATGTAGAGTGCTGTCTGTTTCTAGAAAAAATTTCACTGCCTGCAGTCCTTTATCGTGTGGTATATGTGTGTAGAGTGCTTGGACGTCACACGTGATCCATTTATATGTACTCTTCCACTCAAAGTCTTGAAATGTAAGAAGAACTGAGGATGTATCTTTTAGATAGGAAGGTAATTGAGTAACATATACTTGTAGAAAAAAATCTACATATTGCGAAAGATTCGCAGTTAGGGAGTCTATTCCCGAAATAATGGGACGGCCGGGTGGGTTGGAGATACATTTATGAACTTTGGGCAAATGATAAAACACCGGTATTGTGGGAGAAACATTAAACAAAAAGTCAAATTCCGCTTGTGTAATCACAGTATCAAAGAGAGCCTTATCTAGAAGGTCCTTTAAGAGGTTTGTGAACTCACTTGTGGGATCTTTATCCAATACCTTATAGAAGGATGTATCATAGAGGAGGCGGTGGGCTTCCATTTCGTAATCCTTACGATTTTGGAGCACCACACCGCCCCCTTTATCCGCCTGTCTAATAATAAGGTCATTATTGTCCCTTAAACATTTTAGGGCCAGGTTCTCTTGTTTACTTAAATTGTGTCTAATGTCTCCTGTTTTACAGGTTTGCATCAATTTTGAGAAATCATCATTTACCATATTAAAAAAAGTGTCAATATGGTGCCCTTTAGATTGTGCAGGGTAAAATCTAGACCTTTTCTTAAATTCGGTATGTCTACAAACCAAGTTATCTGTATTGAGTTCCAGAGTCTCTAGTAATGGTTCCTTTTCCTTCACTATTTGTGGACAATCATTTTCAATTTTTATAAAATGTCGTTTGAGAGTTAAATTTCTCACAAATTTGTGGAGATCACTATATAATTGAAAGCCATTTGGGCTACTAGATCTCGAGAAATTCAGGCCCCTATTCAATACAGTTTTCTGATCATTGGTCAGTATCACCGTAGACAAATTAAAGATACCTTTGTCTACGGGGATCCTAGACTTGAGTCTCTTCTCTTGGACTCTGGTTCCTGCTCTCGTTCCTCTTCTGGTAGTGACCTTTTTATCTTTGATTTCACTGTAGGGCTGTTTACATAATCCTGTTTCCTCTCCTTCCCCTTCTTTGTTTCTTTTATCGGGGAGAATCTGCTCCTCAGCATTTCTAAAAAACGGGAGCCAGATGGAGACTCAATAGAGGATTTACTATGGGAGACTTCTTTTAGTCTATTTCCCTCTTTTCTTGGGTCTTGTTTATTCTCTAAGGGTTGAGGTTTTTGGTGTTGGTCTCTACTTTTATCAGAGTAATTCTGTCTGGCGTTTGAACTATGATCTGTGTGTCTATAGTTATCTCTTCTATCATTTGATTTATTTCTATAATGATCCTGCTTCCTATTATTGGACCACCCACGTTTTTTGGGGGGCCCTCTTTTTCCTGAGCCCCTATTCCCAGACGTATGCTGGTCTCTTCTCGCACCATAATTGGGAATGTAAATTTTATCTATTACCCTACCTCTCTCCCCCTTTTTGGCCCAGTCTCTCTCTTTACCCGAATCATAATCTGCTTTGTCTCTCATAAATTTATCATGTTTAATTTTTGTTATCTCTTCGCCTGTACTTTCAAGTTTAGCGAGTAATTCTACTTCAATCTTAGAACAATCTTTATCTATGACTAAGGGTTCCAAGATTTTAATCTCTTTCAATAACTCCTTCTCAATAATTAAAATTGATTTATTGCGCTCAAAAATAATTAAACGCATTAAATCTCTGGAACATTCATCAAGAATGCTGTTCCATTCTTTCATAAAATGCTCGTTCTCTTTCCCAAATGTGGGGGGCTTCTGTACTCTCAGACCTCTTGGAATTCTGTTACAGTCTAAATATTTCTGTAAAGTGGTTTTTTCAAGCCAAAATTTATTTTCTTTCAACAAGAGATCTTCAAGTATTTTGAAGTGTTCTTCTATTGAGAGATCTATTACATCCCCTTCTGAGTGGTCTCTTGGTTTCTCAGTGAACAAACGATCAAACTGTTCTTGTCGTTTGTCTCTAAGATTAAGTAGACCCCACACCATATTGATATATAATCACAGAATTGTTAAATAAGGTGTATAAACAGTAATATATAAGTGCAGCACCTAGAGACAAGTGAAAGTGATGAACAAATAGGTGATTGGTGCGCAGCTAATAATTAGTGAAACACAATAGGCAATATGCAGTGCACAGTGATAATATAATCAGAAAAAATCAACCTTGAATGTGGTTAAGTCACGTATGATGCGTCTGCAGCCCTTCTTGGGGGTGTCCCAGCACCCCTAGAGCTATAGAAGAGACAAAAAAACAAGGCGCACAACGCACATAGTGAAGTACAATAAAAATAAAAGTTTACTTGTAAAAATATATATAATCTGCGTACATCAATAGAGTAAAATATAGGCAGTTGGTAATTGGGTATACCACACCAGTACACAGCTCCAGACGGCACTCCTCACTCAATTGTAGGGTGCAGGGGATCTCTCCTCCTCTGACGTCAAGCTGGTAGTTGTGGAAGCCGTCTCCCTCTCACTCAAGACGGGGCAGGTCTCAGTCTCTGCTGCCGGATAGTCCTGGAGCAACTGTCCTCATCCGCGTGTAGCAGCCTCCGCTCACATCCGCATCCAAGCACGTTAGTCACGTGTCGCTACTTCTCCATGGAGCGCCCGATCGTGACGTCACAGTCCGGTCGCACTATTCTAACGAACCGCCTGCAAGGTCTCACTCAGTGCGGTGTAGCTAAGGATACACGCGGCTTCTTAGGAAGATGTAATAGGCACAAAGTCTTGTGTGAGACAGGGAAACACTTACTGAGTGTTAACACCAACAAGAGGGTAATAAAAACGAGCACTGACACCCTCCAACGCGTTTCGTAACTCGTGGTTACTTCTTCAGGGAATGTATGCAGATGGGGGGGGGGTTACACATATATATACACCCACTAATTAATCAATTAGATTTCATGGTGTCAAGTTGCTGCTCAAAAGCATTACAGGTGCAGTGACTAGCTCATTCCAAAAAGCTGCAATACAATGATGTCAAATGAAAAAACAAAATATCTAGTACAATCTTTATACATTCAACAATAAAATACAATTTATAAAAACAGATATATATCCTAAAATCGAACAGTGAGTATCTGAAAGAGATATAGAACAAGTTTAAAGACATGCATGATTCGTTACAATTCAGCATATATAAACAGGAGCAGAACAACACAACTAATACAAAGACCAGATATCTATATCTTCATTTAACCCCTTAGGGGATAGGGAGTTAAGTTGATAAATCCAGAATGTTTCTTGGTATGAGAGACTTTTAGTTCTATCTCCTCCCCTTCTTGCCCTAGGGACCACTTTGATACCTTTAAACATTAATTTGGATGGGTCTTTATTGTGATGTGATGCAAAGTGGCGAGAAACACTATGTTTCTCATAACCTGCTTTAATGTTTCTAACATGCTCCTGTATCCTGATTTTAAGGCATCTTTTGGTGCGACCCACATATTGTAGGCCGCATTCACAATTGATCATGTACACCACATGGGTCGTATTACAATTTATAAAAGAGTCAATAGCAAAGATTTCATTTGTTGTAAAGGATTTAAAAGTTTTTTTCTCTGGATGTACATACCTACAGATAGAGCACTTCCCACATTGATAATTTCCTAGGGGTTTATCCCCAAGCCAGATTTTTGTAATTGGCTTTATGCGGGCAGAGCCCACATCACTGGGTGCTAGTGCATTTTTTAAGTTTTTGGCCCTCTTGTTGGTGTTAACACTCAGTAAGTGTTTCCCTGTCTCACACAAGACTTTGTGCCTATTACATCTTCCTAAGAAGCCGCGTGTATCCTTAGCTACACCGCACTGAGTGAGACCTTGCAGGCGGTTCGTTAGAATAGTGCGACCGGACTGTGACGTCACGATCGGGCGCTCCATGGAGAAGTAGCGACACGTGACTAACGTGCTTGGATGCGGATGTGAGCGGAGGCTGCTACACGCGGATGAGGACAGTTGCTCCAGGACTATCCGGCAGCAGAGACTGAGACCTGCCCCGTCTTGAGTGAGAGGGAGACGGCTTCCACAACTACCAGCTTGACGTCAGAGGAGGAGAGATCCCCTGCACCCTACAATTGAGTGAGGAGTGCCGTCTGGAGCTGTGTACTGGTGTGGTATACCCAATTACCAACTGCCTATATTTTACTCTATTGATGTACGCAGATTATATATATTTTTACAAGTAAACTTTTATTTTTATTGTACTTCACTATGTGCGTTGTGCGCCTTGTTTTTTTGTCTCTTCTATAGCTCTAGGGGTGCTGGGACACCCCCAAGAAGGGCTGCAGACGCATCATACGTGACTTAACCACATTCAAGGTTGATTTTTTCTGATTATATTATCACTGTGCACTGCATATTGCCTATTGTGTTTCACTAATTATTAGCTGCGCACCAATCACCTATTTGTTCATCACTTTCACTTGTCTCTAGGTGCTGCACTTATATATTACTGTTTATACACCTTATTTAACAATTCTGTGATTATATATCAATATGGTGTGGGGTCTACTTAATCTTAGAGACAAACGACAAGAACAGTTTGATCGTTTGTTCACTGAGAAACCAAGAGACCACTCAGAAGGGGATGTAATAGATCTCTCAATAGAAGAACACTTCAAAATACTTGAAGATCTCTTGTTGAAAGATAATAAATTTTGGCTTGAAAAAACCACTTTACAGAAATATTTAGACTGTAACAGAATTCCAAGAGGTCTGAGAGTACAGAAGCCCCCCACATTTGGGAAAGAGAACGAGCATTTTATGAAAGAATGGAACAGCATTCTTGATGAATGTTCCAGAGATTTAATGCGTTTAATTATTTTTGAGCGCAATAAATCAATTTTAATTATTGAGAAGGAGTTATTGAAAGAGATTAAAATCTTGGAACCCTTAGTCATAGATAAAGATTGTTCTAAGATTGAAGTAGAATTACTCGCTAAACTTGAAAGTACAGGCGAAGAGATAACAAAAATTAAACATGATAAATTTATGAGAGACAAAGCAGATTATGATTCGGGTAAAGAGAGAGACTGGGCCAAAAAGGGGGAGAGAGGTAGGGTAATAGATAAAATTTACATTCCCAATTATGGTGCGAGAAGAGACCAGCATACGTCTGGGAATAGGGGCTCAGGAAAAAGAGGGCCCCCCAAAAAACGTGGGTGGTCCAATAATAGGAAGCAGGATCATTATAGAAATAAATCAAATGATAGAAGAGATAACTATAGACACACAGATCATAGTTCAAACGCCAGACAGAATTACTCTGATAAAAGTAGAGACCAACACCAAAAACCTCAACCCTTAGAGAATAAACAAGACCCAAGAAAAGAGGGAAATAGACTAAAAGAAGTCTCCCATAGTAAATCCTCTATTGAGTCTCCATCTGGCTCCCGTTTTTTAGAAATGCTGAGGAGCAGATTCTCCCCGATAAAAGAAACAAAGAAGGGGAAGGAGAGGAAACAGGATTATGTAAACAGCCCTACAGTGAAATCAAAGATAAAAAGGTCACTACCAGAAGAGGAACGAGAGCAGGAACCAGAGTCCAAGAGAAGAGACTCAAGTCTAGGATCCCCGTAGACAAAGGTATCTTTAATTTGTCTACGGTGATACTGACCAATGATCAGAAAACTGTATTGAATAGGGGCCTGAATTTCTCGAGATCTAGTAGCCCAAATGGCTTTCAATTATATAGTGATCTCCACAAATTTGTGAGAAATTTAACTCTCAAACGACATTTTATAAAAATTGAAAATGATTGTCCACAAATAGTGAAGGAAAAGGAACCATTACTAGAGACTCTGGAACTCAATACAGATAACTTGGTTTGTAGACATACCGAATTTAAGAAAAGGTCTAGATTTTACCCTGCACAATCTAAAGGGCACCATATTGACACTTTTTTTAATATGGTAAATGATGATTTCTCAAAATTGATGCAAACCTGTAAAACAGGAGACATTAGACACAATTTAAGTAAACAAGAGAACCTGGCCCTAAAATGTTTAAGGGACAATAATGACCTTATTATTAGACAGGCGGATAAAGGGGGCGGTGTGGTGCTCCAAAATCGTAAGGATTACGAAATGGAAGCCCACCGCCTCCTCTATGATACATCCTTCTATAAGGTATTGGATAAAGATCCCACAAGTGAGTTCACAAACCTCTTAAAGGACCTTCTAGATAAGGCTCTCTTTGATACTGTGATTACACAAGCGGAATTTGACTTTTTGTTTAATGTTTCTCCCACAATACCGGTGTTTTATCATTTGCCCAAAGTTCATAAATGTATCTCCAACCCACCCGGCCGTCCCATTATTTCGGGAATAGACTCCCTAACTGCGAATCTTTCGCAATATGTAGATTTTTTTCTACAAGTATATGTTACTCAATTACCTTCCTATCTAAAAGATACATCCTCAGTTCTTCTTACATTTCAAGACTTTGAGTGGAAGAGTACATATAAATGGATCACGTGTGACGTCCAAGCACTCTACACACATATACCACACGATAAAGGACTGCAGGCAGTGAAATTTTTTCTAGAAACAGACAGCACTCTACATCACCTCAATATTGAGTTCATCTTGAAATCCATTGAATTCATACTGACCCATAATTATATTTTTTATTTTTGACAGAGTTCTTTTTACAGGTTTGCGGAACTGCGATGGGTACTAGATTTGCCCCCAGTTTCGCAAACCTGTACATGGGTCAGTGGGAACTACAGAATATCTGGACTAATAACCCATACAGCCAACAAATTATCCTTTGGCGTCGTTATATAGACGATATCTTATGTGTATGGGAAGGTGATGAGGTGTCTGTCTGTTCCTTTCTCTCCTATCTGAATACGAACGATAGAAATTTGATTTTTACACATGTATCGAACCCACAGAGTATTAACTATTTAGATCTTCAATTAACAGCATTGGACAATGGGAATGTTTCAACAAAAGTTTATTTCAAAGAAATCGATGCCAATAACATTCTAATGGCTAATAGCAACCACAAAAAATCGTGGATTACGAACATTCCCAAGGGCCAATTTATTCGCATTAAGCGAAACTGTAGTGGGGAACAAGATTTTGAGATACAATCAAAAGCATTGTTTGACAAATTTCTGGAGAGAGGGTACTCTAGTGCTAGTTTAACTAGAGATCTAGATGCAGTCCGATCTATGGATAGACAGCTGATGCTAATCCCAAGAAATAAGGAATCACATAGGGGACAAAGTAATGTGCTGGAAATACCTTTTATTACTACATTTAACTCAATGAACAAGAAAATTGAAAGCATAATAAGAAAACATTGGGCAATTCTAAGTTCCGATCCAGTACTAAATAATCATATATCTGATTTTCCTAAATTCACCTACAGGAGGGCCAAAAACTTAAAAAATGCACTAGCACCCAGTGATGTGGGCTCTGCCCGCATAAAGCCAATTACAAAAATCTGGCTTGGGGATAAACCCCTAGGAAATTATCAATGTGGGAAGTGCTCTATCTGTAGGTATGTACATCCAGAGAAAAAAACTTTTAAATCCTTTACAACAAATGAAATCTTTGCTATTGACTCTTTTATAAATTGTAATACGACCCATGTGGTGTACATGATCAATTGTGAATGCGGCCTACAATATGTGGGTCGCACCAAAAGATGCCTTAAAATCAGGATACAGGAGCATGTTAGAAACATTAAAGCAGGTTATGAGAAACATAGTGTTTCTCGCCACTTTGCATCACATCACAATAAAGACCCATCCAAATTAATGTTTAAAGGTATCAAAGTGGTCCCTAGGGCAAGAAGGGGAGGAGATAGAACTAAAAGTCTCTCATACCAAGAAACATTCTGGATTTATCAACTTAACTCCCTATCCCCTAAGGGGTTAAATGAAGATATAGATATCTGGTCTTTGTATTAGTTGTGTTGTTCTGCTCCTGTTTATATATGCTGAATTGTAACGAATCATGCATGTCTTTAAACTTGTTCTATATCTCTTTCAGATACTCACTGTTCGATTTTAGGATATATATCTGTTTTTATAAATTGTATTTTATTGTTGAATGTATAAAGATTGTACTAGATATTTTGTTTTTTCATTTGACATCATTGTATTGCAGCTTTTTGGAATGAGCTAGTCACTGCACCTGTAATGCTTTTGAGCAGCAACTTGACACCATGAAATCTAATTGATTAATTAGTGGGTGTATATATATGTGTAACCCCCCCCCCATCTGCATACATTCCCTGAAGAAGTAACCACGAGTTACGAAACGCGTTGGAGGGTGTCAGTGCTCGTTTTTATTACCCTCTTGTTGGTGTTAACACTCAGTAAGTGTTTCCCTGTCTCACACAAGACTTTGTGCCTATTACATCTTCCTAAGAAGCCGCGTGTATCCTTAGCTACACCGCACTGAGTGAGACCTTGCAGGCGGTTCGTTAGAATAGTGCGACCGGACTGTGACGTCACGATCGGGCGCTCCATGGAGAAGTAGCGACACGTGACTAACGTGCTTGGATGCGGATGTGAGCGGAGGCTGCTACACGCGGATGAGGACAGTTGCTCCAGGACTATCCGGCAGCAGAGACTGAGACCTGCCCCGTCTTGAGTGAGAGGGAGACGGCTTCCACAACTACCAGCTTGACGTCAGAGGAGGAGAGATCCCCTGCACCCTACAATTGAGTGAGGAGTGCCGTCTGGAGCTGTGTACTGGTGTGGTATACCCAATTACCAACTGCCTATATTTTACTCTATTGATGTACGCAGATTATATATATTTTTACAAGTAAACTTTTATTTTTATTGTACTTCACTATGTGCGTTGTGCGCCTTGTTTTTTTGTCTCTTCTATAGCTCTAGGGGTGCTGGGACACCCCCAAGAAGGGCTGCAGACGCATCATACGTGACTTAACCACATTCAAGGTTGATTTTTTCTGATTATATTATCACTGTGCACTGCATATTGCCTATTGTGTTTCACTAATTATTAGCTGCGCACCAATCACCTATTTGTTCATCACTTTCCCATGCTCCAATTGGTCGCTCCTTCCTCCATGCTGAACATAGAACAGTGGAGGGTATGTAAGGAGAAAACCCCAGTCAGAGAACCAGACGATCTAGTGACTTGTGTCGATGAAGCTAGGGCGGACTTTTCAAAGTTGCTGTCACGAATACCAGAGCAACCGGCTTGGTTTTGAAGCTAGGAAAAGTCTGCCCTGCAGAGACTAAGTCAGACGTGAAGTTCAAGTTCTCATTTGGAACGTAGCGGTCGCGGCTAGGAACTGAAGCCAAAAAGAGGACCAGAAAGCCCGGGTGTATATCCCGGTCAGGTTAAGCGTACCGAAGCATTCGCCCTGCACCTAGTAGAGCCTAGATTTCACCCCCAGCAAGTGTGCTTTTAGCTGTATTTTGTGTATTCATTGTGTTGTACGCGGGTTTACCCGAATAAACTGCATTTTGTTCTTACCACCTTGTTTGCCTAGCGAATGATCCCGGTAAAAATAATTGTAAAATCTCCTGGTCTCCCGTGAGAGACATTAGGGAAGGCCTAGTGATGTCACGGCCACGCCTCCCCGTCACGAGCGATCTAAAGTCCACAGATCGCTCAGGCGACAGGCGCGCACAACGCTATGTGCTCTGTCGCACACGCACTATATCACACAGCAGAAGCCAATGCAAATTATCGACTATGGGGACATACTGTAGTATATGGCACAGCACCCCAAACCCACCTTAGCAACCTTGATACCCTCTACAATTCAATGTCGCTTTGTCCTCCAATGCAACGACAACACACATCACTGCGAAATGCTCAAAGAACTAGATTGGTCATCACTAGAGTCTAGGCGCAAAGTTCATCTTTCCTGTCTTGCCTTCAAATACTTTCTCGGCAAGCTACCCACCTATCTGAACAAGCTCCTCACCCCTACCACGTGTAGCACTTATCATCTGAGATCAGACTCCAACAGACTGCTCATGGTCCTAAGGTTCAACAAAGTATCCGTCCGTTCCTCCTCATAGGCCTTCATTAATACCACCGGCGGCGTGACACGCGCGCTACCTCAATGCGATGCGCTGCCCGAAACTTGCACTGCAGGCAGGAGGCATCGGGAGGCGAGGCCATGATGTCACGTGAGTGGTTCACTCTCATTGGCTGAACCGCTCACATGACGCTGCCATCGCTTCAGAAAATAAAATTCTTGGATCTGTTCGAAAATTTGCGCACTTGGCCGCCTCGTTGGTCACCCATTCTTAGTGTGCGCTCATAGGAAAACTTTTATTTGTTTTGGTGGCGCACAACGTTCTGCGCTCCGCCGCTTCGGGTATAATCACGGCCTTACCATGCACCCCAAAACTGGAACAACCTACCAGAGACTCTTGCAGATGCTACCAGTCTAAGTGCTTTCAAAACTAAAGCTGTCTCACATTTTAATCTGGTCTGTAACGGTTACATGCGCCTATAATATATATTATCTCTAACTGTGCATGCAATGTCTTGTATATAATGTATACCATGTTCACTTAATGTAACTATGGATTTGTAACCATGTATCTGTCATCATAACTCTGTGCCCAGGACATACATTGAGAGTTACCTCATTTTCAAGTATTGCTTCCTTCCTGGTAAAACATTTTATAAATAAATAAAATATCCGAGGCCTAAGGAGCGAACACATGATTAGGAAATGCAGGAGGGGGGCGCAGGACCCTCCAGGACTGAATGGGTGAAAATCCCTCAGCTGCCCCAGGGACATCAACTTTAGGATTTCCTGTACAAGTATACCCCGGTTTAAGGACACTCACTTTAAGTACACTCGCGAGTAAAGACATATCACCCAATAGGCAAACGGCAGCTCGCGCATGCGCCTGTCAGCATGTCCTGAACAGCAATACCGGCTCCCTACCTGTACCAAAGCTGTGCGCAAGCGGGGAGACTGTAGAGACTGTTACACATGTGTTATTTACATCAGTTATGCGCGTATATGAGGATTGCAGTACAGTACATGCATCGATAAGTGGGGAAAAGGGAGTGCTTCACTTTAAGTACATTTTCACTTTACATACATGCTCCGGTCCCATTGTGTACGTGAATGCGGGGTATGCCTGTACCACCTGATAAGATTACACAAATAATGCAATAAATTGCACCCATTTAAGAAATATAGCGCTGTGCCATTTGTTTAAATAGAGCTGCGTTAACGTTCTGCCACCGTTAACCTGCGTTAATAGATGCGACCAAATCTGTACATCATTTTCTTTTACACTACATTAAGGTGAGACTATAATTACACGTTTATAATGTGAGGTCTATGAGCTGAAAGCGCAGCTTAGTGCAGGGGTGAGCAAACTTTTTATGCCGAGCCCCCCTTTTCATCCATAAAATTTCTCGGGCCCCCCTGCCTGACGTAATCAAAATCACATGAAAAAAAAAAAAAAACCTTTATTAAACGGTATACAATATAAATCCAAATATGTCTATAAATACTTACATATTTCAACAGCTCGCGCTTGCAAAATTAGGCTGCGTCCACGCTGCCGCTGAGAGCGGTGACATCACCAACTCTCCAAGCCTGAGCGCAGGGTGTCCTGCATCATTTTGCAAACGTGGATCGGGGCTATTTGTGTGTGGCTGTGTGTGGCTGTGTGGCTGTGTGTGTGCATTGACTTCTGCTGAGTGCACTTCAAAGTCAGTTTTGTTTGTCTCCCCAAGCGCTGAGCTTGGGAGAGCGTACGTGCACAAAGGCAATACTTTTGGGGGGCATTCATCCACCTCTTTGCTACCTCCCTTCCCTCTCCCCCCCTTTTTGTTTCTACCTTCCCCTCCCTGCTCTTTGGCTTGCTATCCCCATTGTCATCCACACTCCTACCTACATTATTATTATTATTATTTTTCCGTTTTCAATGTTTTCACTTTTTTTTATTATTTCTGTACATTCATAGTATGATTGATACAGTGGCAGCCGACCCTTTCCCTCGCAGAGGATCGCAGCGAAGCAGGTTGCCAGCGGAGGAGAGCAGGAACACAGCGCTATTGCAGGGCAGACACCGGGAGGGGCGTTTGACTTCACCGTGCTCGGGCGTGCTCCTCCCCGTACCCCCGAAGCCCCTGCGCGCGTGCGCACACACCATCACGAGGCCGCCACCTGCACTATCTTGTTCAGCCACCCGCACACATCTTCGGCTGCCCGCATGTGCACATCTTATTGGCCGCCCCTCGCGTACAGCTTTTTCATCCTCCCGCGCAAAGCGTCTGCCGGCCCGCGCACCCAGATTTCGCCGCACGTCGCCTGCGCCCCCCTAAATCTTGCGCCTTATTGCCCCCCACCAGTTTGCGCACCACTGCAATACAACACACACTCTCTCTCTCAATCAATCACCACATACACACCACATACACACACACACAATCCCCCCCCACACACACACACACACACACACACACTCCCCCCCCCCACACACACACACACAATCCCCACACACACACACACACACTCAATCCCCCCACACACACACAATCCCCCCACACACAAACACACCCCCCCACACACACACAAACACACTCAATCCCCCCCCATACACAATCCCCCCCGCACACACTCAATCCCCCCCACACACACACACTCAATCCCCCCCACACAAACATACACTCAATCCCCCCCCATACACACAATCCCCCCCACACACACACACTCTCAATTCCCCCCCCCCACACACACACACACAATCCCCCCACGCACACACTCAATCCCCGCCCCCACACTCAATCCCCCCCCCACACTCAATCCCCCCCACACACACTCAACCCCCCCACACACACACTCAATCCCCCCCCCCCCACACACACACTCAATCCCCCCCACACACACACACACACACACACTCAATCCCCCCACACACACACAATCCCCCCCCACACACACTCAACCCACCCCCCACACACACACACTCAACCCCCCCCCCCCACACACACACTCAACCCCCCCCACACACACACTCAACCCCCCCCCCCACACACACTCAACCCCCCCCCCCACACACACTCAACCCCCCCCCCACACACACACTCAACCCCCCCCCACACACACTCAATCCCCCCCACACACACACAACCCCCCCCCACACACACACACTCAACCCCCCCCACACACACTCAATCCCCCCCACACACACACAATCCCCCCCACACACACACACAAAATCCCCCCCACACACTCAATCTCCCCCCCCCAACACACACAATCCCCCCCACACACACACACACAATCCCCCCCACACACATACACACTCAATCCCCCCCCCACACACACTCAATCCCCGCCCCCACACTCAATCCCCCCCCACACACTCAATCCCCCCCACACACACTCAACCCCCCCACACACACACACACTCAATCCCCCCCCCACACACACACTCAATCCCCCCCACACACACACACACACACACTCAATCCCCCCACACACACACAATCCCCCCCCACACACACTCAACCCACCCCCCACACACACACTCAACCCCCCCCCCCCACACACACACTCAACCCCCCCCACACACACACTCAATCCCCCCCCCCACACACACACACTCAACCCCCCCCCCCACACACACACTCAACCCCCCCCCACACACACACTCAACCCCCCCCACACACACTCAATCCCCCCCACACACACTCAATCCCCCCCCCCACACACACAAAATCCCCCCCACACACTCAATCTCCCCCCCCAACACACACAAAATCCCCCCCACACACTCAATCTCCCCCCCCAACACACACAATCCCCCCCACACACAAACACACACCCCCCCACACACAAACACACACCCCCCCACACACAAACACACTCAATCCCCCCCCACACACACACTCACTCAATCCCCCCCCCCATACCTTGTGACCTTGAGCAAGTCACGTTATCTCCCTGTGCCGCAGGCACCAAATAATAGATGTATGTGTAGGGATGTGGTAGGAGCCTCATATGTGTGTTCAGTTGGTGTTTTGACTGTTCAGGAGAGTCATGTGGAGGTCTGCGCTGATGCAATAGCTGTGAGTCTGTGCAGCTCAAGGCAGAGAAGCTCCGCTGAGGAACTACAACTCCCATGAGCTCCTGGGCAGTCACCTGACTTGAGGAGCCAATCGGAAGGCTAGAATTACGGGAGGAGGAAAGGGAAGCGTGGGGGAGAGGCTAGTCAGAGGGGATCTGGAAGGTAACGGAGGAGGGTGTATGCGTGCAGGGGGTCCGTGACCCGCCTGCATAGGCTAGCTTTACCCCGCAGGCCCTTAGGAGAAACCCCTGAGTCACAGTGTGCTGCTGTGCTGCAGGGACGGCCATAGTGCTAGCGATCAGTCACCTTACTGTGTACACAGTTAGGGACAAGCGTGCGGAGCAGGTTTGCTGGTGAGCTGCTTGGGACCAGACAGCTGCACTGCGGACATCCCAGACAAGCAAGGATTCGGCTGATCCTTTTCCAAGTATTACCGGTCACCGCCGTGACCGGAAGGTAGTAGATACGTCAAGTGCACCAACACCGGTCAACAGGCGCTGATCCCGCCTTAGGCGTAACTATAGGGAGACACTAGCGAGTACACACCGCTATCGTACTATTACACGGACACGGTGTGTGGGGCACGCGGTGACGGGATAGAGACACTCATAAGAGCGTGGCTGAGCCACTATTGTACAGGACAATATTCCCTAGGGGTGTGGCCGAGCCACTGATGTTAGAAGGACATTATCCGTTAGCGGTGTTAGGGTATGATAGAGTATAAGTATAGTGTTATAAGATAAGTGTATGCATATTGGGTTATTGCCACGGTTCATATAGAGTATAAGTTTATTATTGCACATAGTAAAGTTGGTTGCACGCATTGTATCGGTGTGTTTCTTGCCCAGGGGAATCTTACATGACGGTGATCCTGGGTAAGTGGAGGCGCTGCGCTAATAAGTGTTACCCCAGGCTCCCAGCTAGCGGAGGCTCAGATCTCCTGGAGCCGCAGGTGCGCGCAGTTACCCGAAGTCGCTTAGAGTGTCAGAAAAAGGGCTACATATCTCTTTTTTTATATAGCGCCATTAAATGTACATAGCGCTTCCCAGCAGTAATACATGTGACAAATCATATAAATTACAAATAACAGGTCATGGGAATAAGTGCTTCAGACATAGATTGTAAGCTCTATGGGGTAGCGGCTCGCGCCTGCAAACATTCTATGTACAGCGCTGCATACACTGGCGGTGGAAACATTACTACTGTTTTATATCAGACCTGACTGCTGATATAAACAGGACTTTAAAATCAGTTGCGATTCATAGAAAACCAGTGTGATCTGCCTGGCTTCTATCTAGGTGACGCTAGAGGGTGAGAGGGTGAGAGGCTGGTGTTGCTGTTTAGGGGGCGGGAGAAGAAATCATGGCGCCCTCCTCCCGTGTGAGGCAGGACAGTGATAGCCACGCGCGGACCCCCCGGTTACCTGGCTGCAGGCAGGGCTTGCGGACCCCCCGGTTACCTGGCTGCAGGCAGGGCTTGCGGACCCCCCGGTTACCTGGCTGCTGGCAGGGCTTGCGGACCCCCCCGGTTACCTGGCTGCAGGCAGGGCTTGCGGACCCCCCAAATACGTGGCTGAAGGCAGGGCTTGCGGACCCCCGGTTACCTGGCTGCTGGCAGGGCTTGCGGACCCCCCGGTTACCTGGCTGCAGGCAGGTCTTGCGGACCCCCCGATTACGTGGCTGCAGGCAGGGCTTGCTGACCCCCCGGTTACCTGGCTGCAGGCAGGGCTTGCGGACCCCCCAGTTACGTGGCTGCAGGCAGGGCTTGCGGACCCCCCGGTTACCTGGCTGCAGGCAGGGCTTGCGGACCCCCCGGTTACCTGGCTGCAGGCAGGGCTTGCGGACCCCCGGTTACCTGGCTGCAGGCAGGGCTTGCGGACCCCCCCCGGTTACCTGGCTGCAGGCAGGGCTTGCTGACCCCCCCGGTTACCTGGCTGCAGGCAGGGCTTGCGGACCCCCCCGGTTACCTGGCTGCAGGCAGGGCTTGCGGACCCCCGGTTACCTGGCTGCAGGCAGGGCTTGCGGACCCCCCCCGGTTACCTGGCTGCAGGCAGGGCTTGCTGACCCCCCCGGTTACCTGGCTGCAGGCAGGGCTTGCTGACCCCCCGGTTACCTGGCTGCAGGCAGGGCTTGCGGACCCCCCAGGTTACCGGGCTGCAGGCAGGGCTTGCGGACCCCTCGGTTACCGGGCTGCAGGCAGGGCTTGCGGACCCCCCGGTTACCTGGCTGCAGGCAGGGCTTGCGGACCCCCCCGGTTACCTGGCTGCAGGCAGGGCGTGCGGACCCCCCGGTTACCTGGCTGCAGGCAGGGCTTGCCCTTGGGCACCCGGTCAGCCCCGCACACGGTGAAGGTGTGAGTGTCGTCGCTCAGCCGCACGGTGACGCCGCGCTCGGGCCGTACGTGCAGCACCCGGCCCTGCATCCACACCAGGCCCACCTCCAGCCCGCCGGCTCCTTTCTCCAGCCAGAAGGAACCGGGCCGCCGCCGCACGCATTCCCTCAGCCGCCCCGCTAACATCTTCACCGGCGGGGAGGTAACCTGGAAGCCGGGCCGCGCTGCAGGCCGATCTCCGGCGGCCGCCATGGTCGCCATGGAGACAGCAAAACTGGCGCGCCTTTTCTGACATTGACAGGGGACCAATCGCGGCTCCTGTACGAGAGCAGCAACCAATCATAGGAGAGGGGGGCTGGGCTGGTGACCCTGCATTAACCCCTTCCAGGCTGTTAGTGTGACAACCCTCTATAAAGACGTGTCTCTGTGTAATAAACCAATGTCAGAACAATACATGGCGCGCCTGTGTTTGTGTTTATTAAGCAGCAGTGTCACATATTCCAACATCTTTTTATAAATGTCAGGGGTCAAGTCTGCACTATGTCTGACCCCCATACAGGGGGAAGTGGTTCTTGGGTGAGCCATACTCCAGCTAACAGTAAACAATAATAATAATGACAACAACAAATATAATAAAGTTAATCTTATACTATATTAGTGAAAGCACTGTATGTTTGCCTGCCTGGATGTCCGGTGTCCCTAGGGGAAATCTCATTGGTCCCTTGGGTCGCCCGCCCCCGCACACCTCTCATTGGCCTGAGGCGGAGTGACGGCCCACACACACACACACACACAACACAGCAGCTCTATACACACACACACACACACACAGCAGCTCTATACACACACACACACACACACAACACAGCAGCTCTATACACACACACACACACACACAACACAGCAGCTCTATACACACACACACACACACACAACACAGCAGCTCTATACACACACACACACACACAACACAGCAGCTCTATACACACACACACACACACACACAACACAGCAGCTCTATACACACACACACACACACACAACACAGCAGCTCTATACACACACACACACACACACAACACAGCAGCTCTATACACACACACACACACACAACACAGCAGCTCTATACACACACACACACACACACAACACAGCAGCTCTATACACACACACACACACACACACACACAACACAGCAGCTCTATACACACACACACACACAACACAGCAGCTCTATACACACACACACACAACACAGCAGCTCTATACACACACACACACACACACACACAACACAGCAGCTCTATACACACACACACACAACACAGCAGCTCTATACACACACACACACACACACACACACACACAACACAGCAGCTCTATACACACACACACACACACAACACAGCAGCTCTATACACACACACACACACACAACACAGCAGCTCTATACACACACACACACACAACACAGCAGCTCTATACACACACACACACACACAACACAGCAGCTCTATACACACACACACACAACACAGCAGCTCTATACACACACACACACACACACACACAACACAGCAGCTCTATACACACACACACACACACACAACACAGCAGCTCTATACACACACACACACACACACAACACAGCAGCTCTATACACACACACACACACAACACAGCAGCTCTATACACACACACACACACAACACAGCAGCTCTATACACACACACACAACACAGCAGCTCTATACACACACACACACACACACACACACACACAACACAGCAGCTCTATACACACACACACAACACAGCAGCTCTATACACACACACACACACACACACAACACAGCAGCTCTATACACACACACACACAACACAGCAGCTCTATACACACACACACAACACAGCAGCTCTATACACACACACACACACACAACACAGCAGCTCTATACACACACACACACCCTCTGTCCGCCCCCCTCCCCCCCCCCTCACGTGCGCCATCCTGCACTGGCTCCGGACGGGAAGCGCGGCCCTCCTACCCCAGCCGCTCCCTTACCTCCCCGGCGCTACCACCCGCTCAGGTAAGTCACTGTGCGTCCCGCCTCAGCCTCAGGCCCACTGCGCGTCCCGCCTCAGCCTCAGGCCCACTGCGCGTCCCGCCTCAGCCTCAGGCCCACTGCGCGTCCCGCCTCAGCCTCAGGCCCACTGCGCGTCCCGCCTCAGCCTCAGGCCCACTGCGCGTCCCGCCTCAGCCTCAGGCCCACACAGGGCGCTTCCTACCGCCGCTCAGCCAGACGCCACATCGAGCGGGCGCCGGGGGGGGGGGGGGGGGAGCGTGAGTCTTAGGCCCACACAGGGCGCTTCCTGCAGCCGCCTGCACGCCTCACTCAGCAGGACGGCACATCGGGGGACCAAGCGGCCGCCGGGGGGGGGGAGCGCGAGTCACAGGGAACGGGGGGGGGGGGGGGGGAGTCACGGGGAACGGGGGGGGGGAAATGCCCATACATAAATTATGACAATACATATGCCCACCGCTCTCCACCCCCCCCCACTCCCCTTCCCCCCCCCCCGCTCCCCTTTCTCCCCCCCGCTCCCCTTTCTCCCCCCCGCTCCCCTTTCTCCCCCCCCGCTCCCCTTTCTCCCCCCCCCCCGCTCCTCTTTCTCCCCCCCCCGCTCCCCTTTCTCCCCCCCCCGCTCCCCTTTCTCCCCCCCCGCTCCCCTTTCTCCCCCCCCGCTCCCCTTTCTCCCCCCCCCCCCACTCCCCTTTCCCCCCCCCCGCTCCCCTTCCCCCCCCCCCCCACTCCCCTTTCTCCCCCCCCGCTCCCCTTTCTCCCCCCCGCTCCCCTTTCTCCCCCCCCGCTCCCCTTTCTCCCCCCCCGCTCCCCTTTCTCCCCCCCGCTCCCCTTTCTCCCCCCCCCCCGCTCCTCTTTCTCCCCCCCCCGCTCCCCTTTCTCCCCCCCCCGCTCCCCTTTCTCCCCCCCCGCTCCCCTTTCTCCCCCCCCGCTCCCCTTTCTCCCCCCCCCCCACTCCCCTTTCCCCCCCCCCGCTCCCCTTCCCCCCCCCCCCACTCCCCTTTCTCCCCCCCCGCTCCCCTTTCTCCCCCCCGCTCCCCTTTCTCCCCCCCGCTCCCCTTTCTCCCCCCCCGCTCCCCTTTCTCCCCCCCCGCTCCCCTTTCTCCCCCCCCGCTCCCCTTTCTCCCCCCCCCCCGCTCCCCTTTCTCCCCCCCCCGCTCCCCTTTCTCCCCCCCCCCGCTCCCCTTTCTCCCCCCCCGCTCCCCTTTCTCCCCCCCCGCTCCCCTTTCTCCCCCCCCGCTCCCCTTTCTCCCCCCCGCTCCCCTTTCTCCCCCCCCGCTCCCCTTTCTCCCCCCCCCGCTCCCCTTTCTCCCCCCCCCCCGCTCCCCTTTCTCCCCCCCCCCCGCTCCCCTTTCTCCCCCCCCCCCGCTCCCCTTTCTCCCCCCCCCGCTCCCCTTTCTCCCCCCCCGCTCCCCTTTCTCCCCCCCCGCTCCCCTTTCTCCCCCCCCGCTCCCCTTTCTCCCCCCCCGCTCCCCTTTCTCCCCCCCCGCTCCCCTTTCTCCCCCCCCGCTCCCCTTTCTCCTCCCCCCGCTCCCCTTTCTCCCCCCCCCGCTCCCCTTTCTCCCCCCCCGCTCCCCTTTCTCCCCCCCCCCGCTCCCCTTTCTCCCCCCCCCCGCTCCCCTTTCTCCCCCCCCCCCGCTCCCCTTTCTCCCCCCCCCCGCTCCCCTTTCTCCCCCCCCGCTCCCCTTTCTCCCCCCCCGCTCCCCTTTCTCCCCCCCGCTCCCCTTTCTCCCCCCCCCCCGCTCCCCTTTCTCCCCCCCCCGCTCCCCTTTCTCCCCCCCCCCGCTCCCCTTTCTCCCCCCCCCCGAAACCTTTACAACAAATACTCACCTATTGTTCCACGAGTTATAAATAATACTACCTATTACGCATTTACATCCCGGGCAACGCCGGGTCTCTCAGCTAGTAAATAATAATAATGAAAGATGAATAAATAAATCCTAATGAAAAAGAAATAAGTAGCACCAAACATAATGACAATATTTGTTTGATGTTAACATTTAATAATATGTAACGTATAAAGCAGCAAACCCCTACTCTCTCCACCAGAAGTACAAGGCTAATTTCATTTAAAATAGATTTGAAGCAAAAGGTGACACTGTGCTCATTTGCATGTCATTTCCCAGAGTCCCTGGCTGCAGTGGAAGCTGTATGGGATAATGGTGAAAAGCAGGGTTGCAGACCTGTCTGAGACATGTGAATGTGCTCACAAGGGAGATTGTTATTTCTCTTTAGTTCATAGTCATTTTTAGAGCAAAGATCAGCAACATTTTGCCTAAGACGACATTGTTTAGGATATTTACTAAATTGTACTAGGCCAGCAAGGCACTTTACAATGCTGTACAGTAACTAAGGCCCGGGCCATAGAGGGGTGGGGAGAGCGGATGCGAGCTAACGCTGAGGCTCTCCTGCTTAAGTCAGCCCGATTCCACGGAGCCAGCGTGCGCGAAGGGAGCCGGGGGGAGGTGGTTGGAGGCGGGGCAGTGACGTCGCTGGGCCAATCGCCCGCGATGCACTGACGTCAATGTCACGGCGCCGTGACGTTGACGCTGCTTAAGGATGATTGGATGTTTTCAGCCGACAGCGCGCTGAAAAACAGCTTGGCGCTCGGCTGAAAACTCCAAAGCCTGAGCACGCCCGCGGACGCTCGCATGAGCCCCCTCTCAAGGCATCCTCATTGAGGATGCAGGGGCTCAGCGCGGAGCGTCCGCACGCCTCAGCGCTGCTTGTCCTTCTATGGACGCAGCCTTAGACTCCTTACAGACTATTCACTTGAGTGGACCATAAAGTGTCTTATAGAGGGAACTCTAAGGTGTCTTCAGATGCATTAAGATATATTATGTATGGAAATCTTTATTTATATAGCGCTTTATAAGAGAGGCAATACAGTACAGGGAATTATAGTACAATAAGTGCAACAAACAAAATCAGACAATAGGAAAGGAAATCCCTGGCCTGCAGAGCTTACAGTCTTAATGCTAGATCCATGGAACTCTGTTGTGTTTACGCTAATAACGGGACATTCCTGAAATTGGTACCTGACCCTGTGTGGAAGGCAGAGACACAGGGGCAGTGCCTGCCAATATCATAAAGAGCAGTGCACTTCCTATTTAGTAGAAGTGTGTGTCAGAGTTAAGAGTTCAGTCCAGAGTTAGAGTCTGCTGAGTCTGTCACCTGGCTGGCCCAGGGTGACAGAGAGAGCCTATATCAATTGGCCGTTGGAGAAGGGGAGCCATCAGCCTCTGAGTAGAGCTGATGCAACCTTACTTAGGGAGGTGGACCAATTCCTCTCACCCTGTTTAGGGGGCGAGGGAAGAGCTAGCCCCACCCTGGGTGCCCTTGACCTGGGGTGGTGGCAGGGACACAGAGACCATCCTGAGGGAGAGCAGTCCTGTGTGGAGGAAGACACCCTGTACCTGATTGACAGTCTTGTTGCTGCTATTCTGCTGCTGTGAATAAAGAGCTGCGGCTGCTTTTAAAGATATACAGTGTGAGACTGGAATCTCTCATCCCCGGGGGGGGGGGGGGGGACGACTCTCTGGAAGGATTCCACCCGTATTCCTGGGGCTCAGAGATGGAGGTGCTGCACCATTAAATGAGACGAAGGCATTCACCCCAGAAACCTGATCCTATCATCCCCCATACCATCGCGGGAGACTCAGGCCCCCCTGTTGCCAGCAGGTATGCACCACACTCAGACACGTAGCCAGGCCCTAGTACAGAGGAGGGGGCCCGATCTGCGATTGGCCCAGGGAAGGGGGGCTACATTGGGAATGGCTGTTACTTTTCTTCATATTAATGGGTATCCTCAAAGCTAATGATATGCCAAAATGACGTCCATTAGCAAAACTACAATTGTTTCTTCACTTTTTCTGCTTGATGAATAGGGTGACCAGATTTCGAAAATGAAAAACCGGGACACCTTAAAAAATAATTTATTAAACAAATTACATCACGTGACACCTCCTGTTGCCATGACAATAAGACACTCTGATGCCCCTGCAGTGTTAGTGTGTATAGAGGTGGGGGCTTTGCTTGGGCCCTTCAACTCTTACAGCCAGGGCATTATTGGCCAGGAATGCCCAGTTCGGAGGGGATTACTACTTCAAAATGTATTTGATTCGTAACAACATCAAAAAACTGTAATACCAATAACTAACAACCACAGACAATGGTAATCTAAACCATCAAATAAAATGTCTACGGCCCTTGTTCAAGCATGTTTGCGGTACTTACCAGATAAATCAGTGCCTGCAATCCACGACTGTATCCGCCTCTCCGAGCGTCTGTAAGCAATCCAGCGTTCCTGGTGTGTGGCTGAAGAGGTGAGGGACTCCCTCCTCTCAAACGGAAAAGAAGAGCAAAAAATAGAGTTGGAACATACCTATCATACAGGGATGAGAGAGAGAGACAGAGAATGAGAGAGAGACAGAGAATGAGAGAGAGACAGAGAATGAGAGAGAGACAGAGAATGAGAGAGAGACAGAGAATGAGAGAGAGACAGAGAATGAGAGAGAGAGACAGAGAATGAGAGAGAGACAGAGAATGAGAGAGAGACAGAGAATGAGAGAGAGACAGAGAATGAGAGAGAGACAGAGAATGAGAGAGAGACAGAGAATGAGAGAGACACAGAGAATGAGAGAGAGACAAAAGTAATGTACTGTATAACCATTAAACCGTACCCCCTAGTATTCGTGTAATCATTGTCCCACACCCCCTATTACTCACGCTTTGGCAATACTGAAATGTTCTTTTGTCATGCCAACAAAGCTGGTTTTGATTTGAGAGACACAGAGAGACACAGAGACACAGAGACACAGAGAGACACAGAGACACGTGACACCTCCTGTTGCCATGACAATAAGACACTCTGATGCCCCTGCAGTGTTAGTGTGTATAGAGGTGGGGGCTTTGCTTGGGCCCTTCAACTCTTACAGCCAGGGCATTATTGGCCAGGAATGCCCAGTTCGGAGGGGATTACTACTTCAAAATGTATTTGATTCGTAACAACATCAAAAAACTGTAATACCAATAACTAACAACCACAGACAATGGTAATCTAAACCATCAAATAAAATGTCTACGGCCCTTGTTCAAGCATGTTTGCGGTACTTACCAGATAAATCAGTGCCTGCAATCCACGACTGTATCCGCCTCTCCGAGCGTCTGTAAGCAATCCAGCGTTCCTGGTGTGTGGCTGAAGAGGTGAGGGACTCCCTCCTCTCAAACGGAAAAGAAGAGCAAAAAATAGAGTTGGAACATACCTATCATACAGGGATGAGAGAGAGAGAGAGACAGAGAATGAGAGAGAGACAGAGAATGAGAGAGAGAGACAGAGAATGAGAGAGAGACAGAGAATGAGAGAGAGACAGAGAATGAGAGAGAGACAGAGAATGAGAGAGAGACAGAGAATGAGAGAGAGACAGAGAATGAGAGAGAGACAGAGAATGAGAGAGAGACAGAGAATGAGAGAGAGACAGAGAATGAGAGAGAGACAGAGAATGAGAGAGAGACAGAGAATGAGAGAGAGACAGAGAATGAGAGAGACACAGAGAATGAGAGAGAGACAGAGAATGAGAGAGAGACAGAGAATGAGAGAGAGACAGAGAATGAGAGAGAGACAAAAGTAATGTACTGTATAACCATTAAACCGTACCCCCTAGTATTCGTGTAATCATTGTCCCACACCCCCTATTACTCACGCTTTGGCAATACTGAAATGTTCTTTTGTCATGCCAACAAAGCTGATTTTGATTTGAGAGACACAGAGAGACACAGAGAGAGACAGAGACACAGTGGCCTATTCAGTAAGCGTCGATAAGGCTGCGTCTATAGCAGGCCTGCACAACATAACGGCCGCGGGCCGCATGCGGCCCGCCCGGCCTCTCTGTGCGGCCCGCCCGGCCTCTCTTTGCGGCCCGCCCGGCCTCTCTGTGCGGCCCGCCCGGCCTCTCTGTGCGGCCCGCCCGGCCTCTCTGTGCGGCCCGCCCGGCCTCTCTGTGCGGCCCGCCCGGCCTCTCTGTGCGGTCCGCCCGGCCTCTCTGTGCGGCCCGCCCGGCCTCTCTGTGCGGCCCGCCCCGCCTCTCTGTGCGGCCCGCCCCGCCTCTCTGTGCGGCCCGCCCCGCCTCTCTGTGCGGCCCGCCCCGCCTCTCTGTGCGGCCCGCCCCGCCTCTCTGTGCGGCCCGCCCCGCCTCTCTGTGCGGCCCCCTCTGTACGGCCCGCCCGGCCTCTCTGTGCGGCCCGCCCGGCCTCTCTGTGCGGCCCGCCCGGCCTCTCTGTACGGCCCGCCCGGCCTCTCTGTGCGGCCCGCCCGGCCTCTCTGTGCGGCCCGCCCGGCCTCTCTGTGCGGCCCGCCCCGCCTCTCTGTACGGCCCGCCCGGCCTCTCTGTGCGGCCCGCCCGGCCTCTCTGTGCGGCCCGCCCGGCCTCTCTGTGCGGCCCGCCCGGCCTCTCTGTGCGGCCCGCCCGGCCTCTCTGTGCGGCCCGCCCCGCCTCTCTGTGCGGCCCGCCCCGCCTCTCTGTGCGGCCCGCCCCGCCTCTCTGTGCGGCCCGCCCCGCCTCTCTGTGCGGCCCGCCCCGCCTCTCTGTGCGGCCCCCTCTGTACGGCCCGCCCGGCCTCTCTGTGCGGCCCGCCCGGCCTCTCTGTGCGGCCCGCCCGGCCTCTCTGTGCGGCCCGCAATGAGATTTAAAAAAAAAAAAACTTAAAAAAAAAAACCTTCAAAAAAAAAAAATGGCAGCGATTCCCCGCGGTCCCGGGGGTGATGTGAGGTGCATTGAGGTGAGGTGCAGGGGAGGTGAGGTGTAGGGGGTGAGGTGCAGGGGTGATTGGAGGTGCAGGGGGGGGTGATTGGAGGTGCAGGGGGGGTGATTGGAGGTGCAGAGGGGGGTGATTGGAGGTGCAGGGGGGGTGATTGGAGGTGCAGCGGGGGGGGGGGGGTGATTGGAGGTGCAGGGGGGGGTGATTGGAGGTGCAGGGGGGATCATTGGAGGTGCAGGGGGGATCATTGGAGGTTCAGGGGGGGTGATTGGAGGTTCAGGGGGGGTGGTTGGAGGTGCAGGGGGTGATTGAGGTGCAGGGGGGGTGATTGAGGTGCAGGGGGGGTGATTGGAGGTGTGGGGGTCATTGGAGGTGTGGTGGGGTTATTGGAGGTACAGGGGGGGTTATTGGAGGTGCAGGGGGGGTCATTGGAGGTGCAGGGGGGGTCATTGGAGGTGCAGGGGGGGTCTTTGGAGGTGCAGGGGAGGGTTGTTGGATGTGCAGGGGGGGTTATTGGAGGTGCAGGGGAGGGTTGTTGGAGGTGTAGGGGGGGTGATTGGAGGTGCAGGGGGGGTGATTGGAGGTACAGGGGAGAGAGTGATGTGAGTTGCAGGGGGGGAGAGTGATGTGAGTTGCAGGGGGGGAGAGTGATGTGAGGTGCAGGGGGGGAGAGTGGTGTGAGGTTCAGGGGGGGGAGTGATGTGAGGTGCAGGGGGGAAGAGTGATGTGAGGTGCAGGGGGGAAGAGTGATGTGAGGTGCAGCGGGGGAGAGTGATGTGAGGTGCAGGGGGGGAGAGTGATGTGAGGTGCAGGGGGGAGAGATGGGAGGTGCAGGGGGGGAGAGTGGTGTGAGGTGCAGGGGGGGAGAGTGATGTGAGGTGCAGGGGGGGAGAGTGATGTGAGGTGCAGGGGGGTAGAAGGATGTGAGGTGCAGGGGGCGTGGGATGTGTGTGGTGTGCAGTGGGGTATTGTGTGTTTGTGGAGAGGGAGTATTATGTGTGGGTGAGGGGGAGAGATGGGGGTATGAGAGATAGATGGGGAGTATCGCAAAGGTTGATAGTGAGGGGTTCTGGGGGAGATATGAGGATGATGATGAGAGGTGCTGGAGGAGAGATGATGATGATGATTTTACCCGTGCGGCCCAAATTTTTTTTCCTTGGAGCATTTTGGCCCTTCTCGCTTTACGAGTTGTGCAGGCCTGGTCTATAGTATTTCAGACGGAGGGAAGGCGCACACACGCTGCAATACACTTGCTGAAGCCTGAGCTTTTTAATGGCTTTGCAGGGTATGCAGCGGGCGCGATTTGGGGGCGTGGCAATGAATATTTGGAGGCGTGGCAATAACGTTCCGGCGCGGACGTCACTTCCCTACCTCACATCCCGATCCACCGGCATTTTTTCAGATGCAGAATCTGAAGCACTGTGCAGACAAGAAGAAAAATGCACACAATGCGCACCAGAGATTAAAATATAGTAAATTATTTATTAATAAAACAAGAAATAACCGAGGGGATCCAACCCCACCTCAGTACATATGCGTCACAGATCCGGGTTCGGTTACAATGAACACAAACCACATGAATAATCAAATATAACTAAATGAAACTAAATCTATAAACAACATGACAAACGGTATATAAAATAATAAAAAGGAAGACAGTGTTCAATAAAACGGGATAAAGGAATCCTGGATTGGCTAAAAATATAGCTAAACAGCTGCCTGAGGCTGACAGGGGGAGACGGAGACTTACACTGAAGCCCAGAGCGGGTTCCGCGGCGAACGTATTGGGATCCGGACCGCGCCACCGCAGAGATGTTACCACCGCCCGAGCTCCCTGCAAACGCCATCTCGGCCTGTCAGAATACGCGCAGAGTGACCTGTCGTGACACGTCGGTTTATGTGTCTTTTTCAGTACAAAAACTTGTGATCAAACTTACCAGAGTGCTGTCTCCTGATCTCGTGCTTCAAACGGAATCGTGTGGTTTATTATTGCTTTATGGGACAAGCACCCAATTTTTTCTACATGCAACTGGAGTGCCGGCTGCTTCTGTGGAATATATATATATATAATTATATATATGCCAGGCCAGGACGCAAGATGCAAAACCTGCGCAATACTCTACACAGCGGACACAATACAAATACCACACAGGAATCGGGAATACAAAATCAGAGGAAGGTTCACCTGTTCCTCCAGCAATGTCGTGTTCCTCATCATGTGCATGAAATGTCCAGGGGGCTGCTACTACATAGGTGAGACGGGGCAGGGGCTAAACAAGAGAATGAACCTGCATCGCACAGCATCACACGCGGAACAAGAGACAGTCCTGTCGGCGAACATTTCTCTGACTCTGTCCATAAGATGGACGATCTGGGGGTTGCCATACTCAAAGTTAATCTTAAAACACCGAAATAGAGATGGTTGCACGAATAGAAATATATGCAACTGTTCGGGACACTTAGCGGTGGCCTAAACAGAGATCGAAATTTTATGAGTCATTACTGACACAAGTGAACTCTCTTCCCATGAGCGCTAAAGGCCATGTCTGTACATACTGTGCTATATGTATGCACACACAGCTGTCTCTTACACATACAAATACTCCTTGTTTTTCCATCCCTATACACCAATAGGGACCACATAGTATCTACACACACTTTTAGTTTTGCTACAATCTCTCACATTTCCACACCCACCCACACAATTTATATTAACTCCCACTCCACACACACACCTTTTGTAAAGCACTGTATAAACTATGGGCTCTCCGTTCATTTATATTCACACAGATACACACACACACAAACACACACACACTCTTACATCACTAACTTTCAGGAACCATTTAACACCTCTAGCCATAAATCACATTCACACAAGGGGGGGGGGAGAAGAGACAAGCACAGATAACATTCCAAGAGACACTGTTTTTAAGTATACCCTTTGCTTGCTTCATTCATTGTAACACCGCCAGAAGAAGAGATCAGCGTATCTCGAAAGCTCGCACAAATAAAAGCATTTCGTTAGCCACAGAACGGTATAGTCTATTTATTTTTTGATTATATATATATATATATATATATATATATATATGTGACACAAAGTATACCGCATCAACACAGTGCGTCACTGTTGCCCAGAAACTGTCTTGATTTATGATATAATAACAATGGACAGTGGTGCTAAAGGATAATGGATATGTATTACAACGAAAAAAGCATCCTTATGAAGAAGCACACGGGCATGCCACGAAAGTGATAACAATACAAATGTATTACTGTGGGTTAAAAACAAGGGAAGAAAAATTGATAAAAGAGGAGGGGGACTCACATCTACCAAACATGTATTCCGTGAGGCAAAGAACAGCAAAAGTAATCACCAGCACAAGCAGCTCTGATCCAAGCATGCACATATACCTCTACACACAAGCAGCTCTGATCCAAGCATGCACATATACCTCTACACACACTGCAGCTCTGATCCAAGCATGCACATATACCTCTACACACAAGCAGCTCTGATCCAAGCATGCACATATACCTCTACACACAAGCAGCTCTGATCCAAGCATGCACATATACCTCTACACACACAAGCAGCTCTGATCCAAGCATGCACATATACCTCTACACACAAGCAGCTCTGATCCAAGCATGCACATATACCTCTCCACACAAGCAGCTCTGATCCAAGCATGCACATATACCTCTACACAGAAGCAGCTCTGATCCAAGCATGCACATATACCTCTACACACAAGCAGCTCTGATCCAAGCATGCACATATACCTCTACACACAAGCAGCTCTGATCCAAGCATGCACATATACCTCTACACACACTGCAGCTCTGATCCAAGCATGCACATATACCTCTACACACAAGCAGCTCTGATCCAAGCATGCACATATACCTCTACACACAAGCAGCTCTGATCCAAGCATGCACATATACCTCTACACACAAGCAGCTCTGATCCAAGCATGCACATATACCTCTACACACACTGCAACTCTGATCCAAGCATGCACATATACCTCTACACACAAGCAGCTCTGATCCAAGCATGCACATATACCTCTACACACAAGCAGCTCTGATCCAAGCATGCACATATACCTCTCCACACAAGCAGCTCTGATCCAAGCATGCACATATACCTCTCCACACACTGCAGCTCTGATCCAAGCATGCACATATACCTCTACACACACTGCAGCTCCGATCCACGCATGCACATATACCTCTCCACACAAGCAGCTCTGATCCAATCATGCACATATACCTCTACACACAAGCAGCTCTGATCCAAGCATGCACATATGCCTCTACACACAAGCAGCTCTGATCCAAGCATTCACATATACCTCTACACACAAGCAGCTCTGATCCAAGCATGCACATATACCTCTACACACAAGCAGCTCTGATCCAAGCATGCACATATACCTCTACACACAAGCAGCTCTGATCCAAGCATGCACATATACCTCTACACACACTCCAGCTCTGATCCAAGCATGCGCATATACCTCTCCACACAAGCAGCTCTGATCCAATCATGCGCATATACCTCTACACACAAGCAGCTCTGATCCAAGCATGCGCATATACCTCTACACACAAGCAGCTCTGATCCAATCATGCGCATATACCTCTCCACACAAGCAGCTCTGATCCAAGCATGCGCATATACCTCTACACACAAGCAGCTCTGATCCAAGCATGCACATACAGCAGCGGCAGCTCTTATTCGAGCAAATGCCGCTGGCTGTATGAGGCTGGGAAGCGGGTAGCCGCGGCGCGTGGCGGCGCACTGTGACGTCACGGTCACAAGCGCGCCCGGCTTCCTCGTCTTCCCCGGCTTCCCCAGGCTTCCCTGACACCCCTGGAGTTCAAATCTAGGTAATCGGGGGTGCGGGGAAGCAGAGGGGCAGAGTAGAAGCCGGGTTCGGGGTGTCTTTGGGGGGGTAATTGCGCGCGATGTGGAGGGGGGGTGCGTGGGGGAAACGCGGCGGCGCGCGTTTCTGACTGGCGGCAGCTGGGGTAGATCCCGGCATGCCGCCGGCATTTACTCGAATAAAAGATGTCGCTACTGTATACCTCTACACACAAGCAGCTCTGATCCAAGCATGCACATATACCTCTCCACACAAGCAGCTCTGATCCAAGCATGCACATATACCTCTACACACACAAGCAGCTCTGATCCAAGCATGCACATATACCTCTCCACACACTGCAGCTCTGATCCAAGCATGCACATATACCTCTACACACAAGCAGCTCTGATCCAAGCATGCACATATACCTCTACACACAAGCAGCTCTGATCCAAGCATGCACATATACCTCTACACACAAGCAGCTCTGATCCAAGCATACACATATACCTCTACACACAAGCAGCTCTGATCCAAGCATGCACATATACCTCTACACACAAGCAGCTCTGATCCAAGCATGCACATATACCTCTACACACACAAGCAGCTCTGATCCAAGCATGCACATATACCTCTCCACACAAGCAGCTCTGATCCAAGCATGCACATATACCTCTACACACAAGCAGCTCTGATCCAATCATGCACATATGCCTCTACACACAAGCAGCTCTGATCCAAGCATGCACATATACCTCTACACACAAGCAGCTCTGATCCAAGCATGCACATATACCTCTACACACAAGCAGCTCTGATCCAAGCATGCACATATACCTCTCCACACAAGCAGCTCTGATCCAAGCATGCACATATACCTCTACACACAAGCAGCTCTGATCCAAGCATGCGCATATACCTCTACACACAAGCAGCTCTGATCCAATCATGCACATATACCTCTACACACAAGCAGCTCTGATCCAAGCATGCACATATACCTCTACACACAAGCAGCTCTGATCCAAGCATGCACATATACCTCTACACACAAGCAGCTCTGATCCAAGCATGCTCATATACCTCTCCACACAAGCAGCTCTGATCCAAGCATGCACATATACCTCTACACACACTGCAGATTTGTGCACATAACGTAAGGAGATAGCTGTTGTTGTAAAATAGTAATTGCAGAAATGGAGGCAATAAATGCTCGAGTATTAAAGATGTAAATACATCACCATTAAAGCGTAGGTGTGAAAGGCCAATTTACAGATAGCCAAGGCCTCCTGTCATGGAAAAGGGTAGGGGTCCCACTCCACAGACTCTCACTCCAACGCGTTCCGACTAAAACGGTCTTCTTCAGAGAGAAGAAGATTATATATATATATATATATATATATATATATATTATACTATATTAGTGAAAGCACTGTATGTTTGCCTGCCTGGATGTCCGGTGTCCCTAGGGGAAATCTCATTGGTCCCTTGGGTCGCCCGCCCCCGCACACCTCTCATTGGCCTGAGGCGGAGTGACGGCCCACACACACACACACACACACAACACAGCAGCTCTATACACACACACACACACACACAACACAGCAGCTCTATACACACACACACACACACACAACACAGCAGCTCTATACACACACACACACACACACAACACAGCAGCTCTATACACACACACACACACACAACACAGCAGCTCTATACACACACACACACAACACAGCAGCTCTATACACACACACACACACACACACACAACACAGCAGCTCTATACACACACACACAACACAGCAGCTCTATACACACACACACACAACACAGCAGCTCTATACACACACACACACACACACAACACAGCAGCTCTATACACACACACACAACACAGCAGCTCTATACACACACACACACACACAACACAGCAGCTCTATACACACACACACACACAACACAGCAGCTCTATACACACACACACACACACACACAACACAGCAGCTCTATACACACACACACACACACAACACAGCAGCTCTATACACACACACACACAACACAGCAGCTCTATACACACACACACACACACACACAACACAGCAGCTCTATACACACACACACAACACAGCAGCTCTATACACACACACACACACACAACACAGCAGCTCTATACACACACACACACAACACAGCAGCTCTATACACACACACACACAACACAGCAGCTCTATACACACACACACACACACACACAACAACACAGCAGCTCTATACACACACACACACCCTCTGTCCGCCCCCCTCCCCCCCCCCCTCACGTGCGCCATCCTGCACTGGCTCCGGACGGGAAGCGCGGCCCTCCTACCCCAGCCGCTCCCTTACCTCCCCGGCGCTACCACCCGCTCAGGTAAGTCACTGTGCGTCCCGCCTCAGCCTCAGGCCCACTGCGCGTCCCGCCTCAGCCTCAGGCCCACTGCGCGTCCCGCCTCAGCCTCAGGCCCACTGCGCGTCCCGCCTCAGCCTCAGGCCCACTGCGCGTCCCGCCTCAGCCTCAGGCCCACTGCGCGTCCCGCCTGAGCCTCAGGCCCACACAGGGCGCTTCCTACCGCCGCTCAGCCAGACGCCACATCGAGCGGGCGCCAGGGGGGGGGGGGGGGGGGAGCGTGAGTCTTAGGCCCACACAGGGCGCTTCCTGCAGCCGCCTGCACGCCTCACTCAGCAGGACGGCACATCGGGGGACCAAGCGGCCGCCGGGGGGGGGAGCGCGAGTCACAGGGAATGGGGGGGGGGGAGTCACGGGGAACGGGGGGGGGGGAAATGCCCATACATAAATTATGACAATACATATGCCCACCGCTCTCCACCCCCCCCCACTCCCCTTTCTCCCCCCCCACTCCCCTTCCCCCCCCCCCGCTCCCCTTTCTCCCCCCCGCTCCCCTTTCTCCCCCCCCCCCGCTCCCCTTTCTCCCCCCCCCCTCCCCTTTCTCCCCCCCCCCGCTCCCCTTTCTCCCCCCCCCCGCTCCCCTTTCTCCCCCCCCCCGCTCCCCTTTCTCCCCCCCCCGCTCCCCTTTCTCCCCCCCCGCTCCCCTTTCTCCCCCCCCGCTCCCCTTTCTCCCCCCCCGCTCCCCTTTCTCCCCCCCCCGCTCCCCTTTCTCCCCCCCCCGCTCCCCTTTCTCCCCCCCCCCCGCTCCCCTTTCTCCCCCCCCCCCCCGCTCCCCTTTCTCCCCCCCGCTCCCCTTTCTCCCCCCCGCTCCCCTTTCTCCCCCCCGCTCCCCTTTCTCCCCCCCGGCTCCCCTTTCTCCCCCCCGCTCCCCTTTCTCCCCCCCCGCTCCCCTTTCTCCCCCCCCGCTCCCCTTTCTCCCCCCCGCTCCCCCTTTCTCCCCCCCCCCCGCTCCCCTTTCTCCCCCCCCCCCCGCTCCCCTTTCTCCCCCCCCGCTCCCCTTTCTCCCCCCCCGCTCCCCTTTCTCCCCCCCCGCTCCCCTTTCTCCCCCCCCGCTCCCCTTTCTCCCCCCCCCCCCGCTCCCCTTTCTCCCCCCCCGCTCCCCTTTCTCCCCCCCCCCCGCTCCCCTTTCTCCCCCCCCGCTCCCCTTTCTCCCCCCCGCTCCCCTTTCCCCCCCCCCCCGCTCCCCTTTCTCCCCCCCCCGCTCCCCTTTCTCCCCCCCCCCGCTCCCCTTTCTCCCCCCCCCCCCCGAAACCTTTACAACAAATACTCACCTATTGTTCCATGAGTTATAAATAATACTACCTATTACGCATTTACATCCCGGGCAACGCCGGGTCTCTCAGCTAGTATATATATATATATATATATATATATTTTTTTGCATGTCATTTCCCAGAATCCCTTGCTGCAGTGGAAGTTCTGTATGCTGGTGATAATGGGGAAAGGAGGGGTTGCAGACCTGCCTAAGACATGCAGATGAGCATACAGTTGTATTTGCATATTTGCTTTCCTGTGGAGGGTTTTTGTCACTTTTTTTACTCACCATAACTTAACTCAGTATTATGGTATAGCCTATCCCATAGCCTCTTTGCATACCCAGTTAAATCAACCCCACACTGATGAGACCCATTAAGGTCGAAACAGCTGTCTGTGGGTGGTTTTCTGGGTATGCACCTTAACCCTGGCTGTGCTCAAAGCTGTGACCATGCAGCAAGCTTAAGCCTATAGGGAACCATGTTAAAAATGGTTTTTGAGGCAAAAAGTGACACTGTGTGCTCATTTGCATGTCATTTCCCAGAATCCCTTGCTGCAGTGGAAGTGCTGTATGCTGGGTGATAATGGGGAAAGGCGGGGTTGCAGACCTGCCTAAGACATGCAGATGAGCATACAGTTGTATTTGTATATATATATATATATATATATATATATATATATATATATATATATATATATCTATTATATATATATATATATATATATATATATATATATATATATATATATATAAAACCAGGTGTCCCACCAAGGAGACAAAAAACAGCACTCAAGGTATATTGCAAAAGTGTATTTGAAAAAAAGCAGGCACATATAAATCCAACGTTTCGGTCCTGTATAGGACCTTCCTCAGGGGAATATATACGTATATATATATATGTATATGTATATATATATATATGTATATGTGTTTGTGTGTGTGTCATACAAGAATCTATTATTATCTAAAATCAGTAACATATGTGATGCCGCTGGGGAGGGGGAAGAGGTGATGCCGCTGGGAGGGGGAAGAGGTGATGCCGCTGGGGAGGGGGAAGAGGTGATGCCGCTGGGGAGGGGGAAGAGGTGATGCCGCTGGGGAGGGGGAAAAAGGTGATTTGGAGAGGGGAGAGAGGTGTGTGTGTGTGTGTGTGTGTGTTTTTTTTTTTTTTTGGACCTTTGGCCCGTCACTCCGCCTCAGGCCAATGAGAGGTGTGGGGGCGGGCCAAGGGGGTGGTGTGAGTGTGTGAGGCCAATGGGAGGTGTGCGGGGGCGGGCGGGCCAAGGGACCAATGAGATTGCCCGCTAGGGACACCGGACATCCAGCAGGCAGGCATGCATGCAGGCAGGCAGGCAGGCAAACATACAGTGCTTTCACTAATATAGTATAAGATATATATATATATGTGTGTGTGTAAATATATATATGTGTGTATGTATATATATATACATATATATATATATATATATATATATATATATATATGTATATGTGTTCGTGTGTGTGTGTCATACAAGAATCTATTATTATCTAAAATCAGTAACATATGTGATCTATTATGCCATTACCAATTGGACTGTAGGACTATAAAACCATTACGACTGAGTTGTAGCATTATCCTCTGATGAAATCAGCGTGTGCTGAAGAAACACGTAGGTACATTCTTCTCGTTGCTATTGCCACACTATCCGTCTTGACGCCGGAAGGGAAGTTGGTACGCGAACAAGGCGAGACACCGGAATTACAGAGTGGAATCACAACTGCATACTACAGATTGCCGGAGGACCACACTGCAAGGGGCGCAGCCTATCGAGTTTCCCGGTCATCGTCCAAAGTCTGGAGCTGCGGATTGACCACCGGATTGACCACCGGATTACCACGGAGCACGAGCCTGTCTCATACAACGCTTTTACCAAACGGATGTTTGTGAGTTTGTTATTTTTATCTTGTCCAGGAAATGAAATTGTTAAACCGAATTTACACATGGAGCGGGCGCTTTCTCTTCTTTTTTTTTGTTTAGGTATCTATCGAGGAGGTGGTTGTTTCCCCGAAGAGAGCTGCCAGGACTCCAGAGGATGCCCGAATTGGATCCTTTTATGATTGAGTTATAACATAGCTATTAGAGCTAAGTTTCTGGACTGTTATTGTGTTTAGGCATAGTGTTTATTATTATTTTATTACAGCTACTTTTTAGTTATTAATTCTGGCCACTAATTCTCACTGCCACTATAATCTTTCTCTAGCCACAACCAAATTGCTATATCAGCTATATTATTTATTGGTTATACCAGGGGAGCTCGCGCCCCCACCCCCTCCTTTACCTTGATGCGGCGTCACGTGACCGGCAGCGGCATTTGACGAGGGTGACGTCACATGACCCCGCGGCGTAATTTAACACCGCGTTGCCATGGACACGAGTGACGCCGGCAGAGTCAAGGTAAGTAATAGCATTGCAGAGGCCTCACGCGATCCCCCGGCATTTAATTTTAATGCCTCGAGGAAGTGCGCGGGGCCTCTGCAACCGCCCGTGCGCCTCCCCCCCCCCCCCCCGAAAAATCTCCCGCCCTCCACTTTGCGCACCTCTGGGTTATACCATATATATACACACGCACACACATATATACACACACACACACATACATATACACACACGTGTATCTTATACTATATTAGTGAAAGCACTGTATGTTTGCCTGCCTGGATGTCCGGTGTCCCTAGGGGAAATCACATTGGTCCCTTGGGTCGCCCGCCCCCGCACACACCTCTCATTGGCCTGAGGCGGAGTGACGGCCCACACACACACACACACACAAACACAGCAGCTCTATACACACACACACACACACACACACACACACACACACACACACACACACAACACAGCAGCTCTATACACACACACACACACACACAACACAGCAGCTCTATACACACACACACACACACACACACACACACACACAACACAGCAGCTCTATACACACACACACACACACACACACACACAACACAGCAGCTCTATACACACACACACACACACACACAACACAGCAGCTCTATACACACACACACACACACACACAACACAGCAGCTCTATACACACACACACACACACACAACACAGCAGCTCTATACACACACACACACACACAACACAGCAGCTCTATACACACACACACACACAACACAGCAGCTCTATACACACACACACACACACACACAACACAGCAGCTCTATACACACACACACACACACACACACAACACAGCAGCTCTATACACACACACACACACACAACACAGCAGCTCTATACACACACACACACAACACAGCAGCTCTATACACACACAACACAGCAGCTCTATACACACACACACACACACACAACACAGCAGCTCTATACACACACACACACAACACAGCAGCTCTATACACACACACACACACAACACAGCAGCTCTATACACACACACACACACACACACACACACACACACACAACACAGCAGCTCTATACACACACACACACCCTCTGTCCGCCCCCCTCCCCCCCCCCTCACGTGCGCCATCCTGCACTGGCTCCGGACGGGAAGCGCGGCCCTCCTACCCCAGCCGCTCCCTTACCTCCCCGGCGCTACCACCCGCTCAGGTAAGTCACTGTGCGTCCCGCCTCAGCCTCAGGCCCACTGCGCGTCCCGCCTCAGCCTCAGGCCCACTGCGCGTCCCGCCTCAGCCTCAGGCCCACTGCGCGTCCCGCCTCAGCCTCAGGCCCACTGCATGTCCCGCCTCAGCCTCAGGCCCACTGCGCGTCCCGCCTCAGCCTCAGGCCCACACAGGGCGCTTCCTACCGCCGCTCAGCCAGACGCCACATCGAGCGGGCGCCGGGGGGGGGGGGGGGGAGCGTGAGTCTTAGGCCCACACAGGGCGCTTCCTGCAGCCGCCTGCACGCCTCACTCAGCAGGACGGCACATCGGGGGACCAAGCGGCCGCCGGGGGGGGGAGCGCGAGTCACAGGGAACGGGGGGGGGGAGTCACGGGGAACGGGGGGGGGGGGAAATGCCCAAACATAAATTATGACAATACATATGCCCACCGCTCTCCACCCCCCCCCACTCCCCTTTCCCCCCCCCCACTCCCCTTCCCCCCCCCCGCTCCCCTTTCTCCCCCCCGCTCCCCTTTCTCCCCCCTCCGCTCCCCTTTCTCCCCCCCCCGCTCCCCTTTCTCCCCCCCCCGCTCCCCTTTCTCCCCCCCCGCTCCCCTTTCTCCCCCCCGCTCCCCTTTCTCCCCCCCCGCTCCCCTTTCTCCCCCCCCCCCCGCTCCCCTTTCTCCCCGCTCCCCTTTCTCCCCCCCCCCCGCTCCCCTTTCTCCCCCCCGCTCCCCTTTCTCCCCCCCGCTCCCCTTTCTCCCCCCCGCTCCCCTTTCTCCCCCCCCCCCCGCTCCCCTTTCTCCCCCCCCCCGCTCCCCTTTCTCCCCCCCCGCTCCCCTTTCTCCCCCCCCCCTGCTCCCCTTTCTCCCCCCCCCGCTCCCCTTTCTCCCCCCCCCCCCCCGCTCCCCTTTCTCCCCCCCCCCCCGCTCCCCTTTCTCCCCCCCCCGCTCCCCTTTCCCCCCCCCCCTTTCTCCCCCCCCCCCGCTCCCCTTTCTCCCCCCCGCTCCCCTTTCTCCCCCCCCGCTCCCCTTTCTCCCCCCCGCTCCCCTTTCTCCCCCCCCCCCCGCTCCCCTTTCTCCCCCCCCGCTCCCCTTTCTCCCCCCCGCTCCCCTTTCTCCCCCCCCCCGCTCCCCTTTCTCCCCCCCCCGCTCCCCTTTCTCCCCCCCCGCTCCCCTTTCTCCCCCCCCCGCTCCCCTTTCTCCCCCCCCCGCTCCCCTTTCTCCCCCCCCCCCCCCCCCCGAAACCTTTACAACAAATACTCACCTATTGTTCCACGAGTTATAAATAATACTACCTATTACGCATTTACATCCCGGGCAACGCCGGGTCTCTCAGCTAGTGTGTGTATAAAACAGACAATATATATACATATAGTATGATATATATATATAAACATACTATATGTGTATGTATGTATATGTGTATATATATATATATATATATATTGCACGCGCACACACACATATAACGTTTTATCCAACTTTTTCATTTATCATTTGTAGAGAAAATGAACAATGTCGCCAAAAGCGCTATTTTTCAAAATGTAGCATCTCTACTAATTAGTGTAAAATGATACTTCATATAAAGCAGGTTATGGGACCCAGTATAAAATGACCTTCATGTCTCTTATCACATCCCAGTATATGGATATCTTCTATTATCACAAGCTGCTAACATGTGACAGGGCTCAGGGTCTGAGCCCAGAATGTGACATATTGAACATTCTCATTCTAAATTTCAAAAAATATTGTGTTGATTTCTGACCTGACTGCCGTGGTTACAGCTCAACCACTCTGTTCTACTGCATGTCACCACTTTCTGCCACAACCAGCTGACGGTGGATCTGCAAGGAGTTCAACGCTCATTGGCATCACATCTGTGGCTTGGTTAACGTATCATTTCTCCAGCTTTTTATTGTATTGTTTTTAAATAGATTATATTTATTTAGTTGAATAGATTATATTTCTTAGTACAATAGATTCTATTTATTAGTTTAATAGATATTTATTTAGTTTGATACATTATATTTCTTAGTTTAATAGATCATATTTGTTAGTTAAATAGATTATATTAACTAGTATTTAAGTCTCCCCCTCAGAGCCCCATTAGATAAATATTTTAGGACCCTTGTGCATATTTCACATCTTTTCGGAGTCGCTTATTTTTTAGACCCTCGGAGCCGAAACCTAAAGGGGTCAGCTAAGAAAGTTCGGATCAAGAGGAGCCACACAGCTTAAAGACAGAACATTTCCAAGGGAGATGGAGACAATTTGGGTAAGATCTGATTAAAGGACAACCTTTGGGGAAGGAAAGGGTGATGGGGGAGTGTAAGAGGGGGGTGAGAGAGCAAGGTGGTGTGTCAGATTGGGGCAGAGCAAGAGAACGCAAAAATGATGGGGATTTGCTGCATACCAAAAAAAACAATTAGTGATACTTTTACCAGTGCCCCTTAGTCTCAGGGAAGACCGGCATTTCGTCCAATGTATACAATAAGATTGATGGAAAAGGGCACACAGATTTGAATAAAAAAAGATAATTTATTGTGCCACAGACTACAATGTTTTGGCTGCTGGCCTTTCTTTGCTGGATTTAGTGGGTTTAGCCACTTTACCTGAAAAAGACCAGCAGGCCGAAATGTTGTAGTCTATGGCAGTGCAAGAGAAAACAGGTTGGGGGGGGGGGGTGGGTTCTCGCAAGGTCGCCGACCCATGGGTGAGGGTCCCCGGTGGAAACTAGTCCTGGACCCCGGGAAAGCTGTCTGTGGCCCATACAAGCTGAGTAACATGTAGAAAGGACACATGTATGTTCAGAATGAGTTAGCATGGTATTTTGAGAGGCATCATAGCAGGTCAGTGCAAGTCAGGGCAGAGCACTGCAAGGTCAGTCAATATGAGTATGAGGAAGGGTCCGATGGAGGAGTTGGAGGGTCCCAGAATATCTCTTAAAGCAGGGGTGTGCAAATCGAGGGGCGCGACATTTTCTTGGGAGGAGGGGCTCGGCGCTTACAGTGGCCCCTCGCTCTTCCCCACAGCATTTAAATTAAATGCCGGAAATCGCCCGCAAGTCCTCTGTAAGTTCCCTTTCCTTGTCTCCGGCGGCTTCTGGCGACAGCAACGTGGCGTCACATGATGTGGCATTGCCATAGCAACGTGATATCACATGACGTCGTTACATCAGAACGTCGGAGACAAGGTGGGGAGGGGGGAGGGGGGAGCAGGGAAAAAGGTTGCGCAACCCTGTCTTAAAGCATTGTCTTGCATACAGATCAGAGGCCAAGAATGGATATGGATATCCGATGTGAAGCCGGAAATAAGACAGAAAAGACCGTTTCGGGAGAAGAAGGTGAGTGATGAAATAGCCGTCACTGTGTAACTCTTCCAATTACCTGCAACTTCATGCAGAGAAATAGCAACGCTTGTTTTTAACGTGTTAAGCGCCTAATGGGGAATTCAACTGCTGAGAGGTTAAGGGAGTTACTCACCAAACTCAGCGACGTTTCTGTGTCTCTGTGATAACTCCCCTAGGACATGCCTGAAAACCAGAGGTTACTCAATGTATTTTTGATAAATAGAAATATGACCTTCTGGGGAGGGGTACATAATGGGTACTGGGCCTGGTGAGGTGGGTATAACGGGTACTGGGCCTGGTGAGGTGGGTATAACAGGTACTGGGCCTGGGGAGGGGTGTATTACAGGGTACTGGGCCTGGGGAGGGGTGTATAACAGGGTACTGGGCCTGGGGAGGGGCGTATAACAGGGTACTGGGCCTTGGGAGGGGTGTATAACAGGGTACTGGGCCTTGGGAGGGTTGTATAACTGGGTACTGGGCCTGGGGAGGTGGGTATAACGGGTATTTGCCCTGTGGAGGGCAGTATAACGTGGTATTGCGGAGGGGGGTATAAGTGGCACAGGAGCTCTTGCGATACAGAGTATCACTGTCCCTGGTTACAAACACTTCATGTCTCCTGCAGGTCAGGACACGCACGAAGGTGGTGCCCTTTGTGCCACCAGACGACGAGGCGGGCTACGAGGCGGACGACGAGGCATACGAAAAAGCGGGCGTCAAGTGGAACAATGAGGTGGGCTACAAGGCGGCCGAGGAGGCAGACGTGGTGTACGATGACCAAGGAGCATACGACAGGTGTGGCCGGATCTGCTGCTTCACCTTTTTTAGGCGGAGGAGAAGACCCCAGGAGCAGGTAGGAGAATACGAGAGGTGCGGACAGATCTGCTGCTTCACCTTTTTTAGGCGGAGAAGAAGCCGGGAGCAGGTAGCAGAGGAGCCAGGGCGTACATACAGGGGTATTCTAGGGGCGCTGAGAAGTTGGTTTGACCGCAGGAGAGGCAGATAAGATCAGGAAGGCTGCGGGAGGGGCAGGTACTAGAGGGAGATAGGGATATTGGGCGTGAGAGGGTGAGAGAGAACAAGGAGCAGGGCCGGAGCACGGGTTTCATGCGCCCGAGGCGAAACTTAAAATTTGTGCCCCAGTTGTATAAAAAATAACAAGATAAATAAAATAATAAAATAAACAGTGGCGTAGCTATCGGGACTGCAGGGGGTGCGACCGCACCCCAGCGCGACGCAAAATAAAAACAAAAGGGCGCCAAAATACTGGATAAAAAAAAAGAATAATAATTTTAAAAAAAAGATAAATAAATTAGAAATAATAAGAAAAAAAATAATAATGATTATTAATGCGCCCCTAGGACCTTTGCGCGCTAGGCGACCGCCTAATGGCCGGCCGGCCCTGCGAGGTATGCGGGAGGAAAAGGGGTGAATGGGATAGATATGCAGGGGGATGGGGGAGCAGGTGAGTTATACACAGGGGCACAAGGGCCCCATCACCCACATCTCTATATACTGAGTGTGCCCCTGTGTATAACAACGCTGATCTGTTCTGCTCCATCTGATCTCACTGCGCAGTGATCCAGGGACCCTCCGATCGCCATTTAATGGGGTCAGGAAGGAATTTTTTTCCCCCATTGCACAGCAGGGGTTATGTTTCGCCTTCCTCTGGATCACAGCAACAAATTGCCCTTTGTGCATGAATTATCAGTGAGATCTTTATACACCCTGCATTGGTCTTCACTCCTTTGCTGCCGGAGGGGCCTGCAGTGCATTGCTCTGCGTGTTACTATATTGCTCTGCAATGTGCTGCAGGCCCCTACCAGCAAAGAGATTCATTATTTCAATAAAATACTCTCTTTAATCCAACCTATGTGTAGTGTCTTTTCTATCCGTTGTATCTATTGCTAACAGCTCAGTGATTCTTCCCCAGGTCATTGCACTAGTGTCACGCTGCCAAGCCGGGTGTGAGGGAGATTTATAGGGTCACATATACACTTCTGCCAAAACACGAGTGCAAACAGGAAGCCCCTCTGATCTCATATCTTTTATTACACAAAACGGTATCTAAAAAGGTAAAAAGAACATACATGGGATTCTGCTACAAATATCTCTCTAATTACAAACCAATTAGCAAATCATTCAGATTAGAGTCGAGCGAAAAGAAAGGGTTAAGTATGTCATGTACAGTATATGCAGTGCAGGCTGTTCTGCGCATTACATGCAGGGGACAACGTTTAGGGGATATAAGTAATGCTGATCTCAGAGCTGACCGGCTGACCTGCTCTTCTGGCTGACCGGAGGACCTGCTCTTCTGGCTGACCGGCTTCCCTTCTTCCAGCTAACTGACCTGAATTGTGGCCCCTGTATCTCCCAATTAAACGTTTTATTGGCATATTCTTGTTTGACTCGTTCTATACAGACATTTTCTATATATTCATTGTGGGATTTGATAACATCTGTAAGATCTCTCAGAATATCACATTCTGTACGTTTGTGCTGAATATTTTTCCATTCTCAATTTACTTAATATTAGTTTTTGGCTTCAATTATTTATATCGAGCCCAAAATACCTTTATACAGGATGCTGTTCCCTTTATCCCACAAATGCTGCTTCATTAAAGCCCGTGGGTGGCACTTAATGCATTCTCAGACTTTTAGGCAACATCCCTAATTTCCAAACGTGGGATAAAATCTGTGCATATTTAAATGGTTAATTTTTCCATTTTTCCATTGTGACAAAATATCAATTTTCTCACTCAGACTACTAAATCCCTCCCCAAAAATATCCGTTTCACATAAAAGTGTGTGCGCGCGTCTCCTTCCGCCTAACTGGCACGTCGTCCTTACGGGCGCCACTCCTTGCAACTCCACGCTGCCCTCCAGTGGTAAAAGAAATAAGATACATTTACTGTACTCGTCTGGCAGCTGCTCCCGTATAAGGTGGGTAACTCTGTATTAGGGGTCTTGGTAGAGTATATTTTATACTTATGTCGGATAGATGAGAAAATAATATTCCTAACAGGTTATTGTGAGAGGCCTTGGATCTGATCCTATATGCACGCAGCCCTCGCCTCTCTGACCTTGAACACATACTTCAATCTGATTTTTTGAGACTTGAAACTGGATTTCCCAAAACAAACTGATTTTAAACACTGACAAGACTGTAACAATGGTATTTGGGACCAGAGCTAAATTGCTAAAGCTGCCAATGACAGAGCTTCAGATAAAAACCAGCTCTAATACCATCCTAGCCCCTGTTACTTGTTTGAAATATCTGGGCATATAGTTCAACTCCCATTTAACATTTGGGATGCACATTGATACCCTGACATCCAAATCCTATGCCAAACTAGGTGTACTTTACAGGAACAAATCCTCCCTAAGGCCCTCATGCAGTAAGCAGCGATAAGCCACTTATCACCAGTTTATAGCCAAAAAAGCCTACAGCGATTCAGAAAGCCCAGAGATGCTGGCGATTAGAGCAAAAATAACCGGGGTTTTTTTGCCGGAAAATAAATAAATAAATAAAATCGGCAGACGCGCGGTGATAAGCCACTTTTCAGCACTGATCGCCAGTTTTTCAAACACGCTCAATTCTATAAGCCCTGATCAGCTTATTGCGGCTGATCGCCACTTTAAAATTGCTGTTTCTTCTCCAAATTGTCCCGCCACAAAAGTTGGCAAGAAGGTGGGGTGAAGCTGCGATGAAAATAACATGCATGTGTCCCAGAGCTGATATCCATTAATATCAGCACCAGAGACCCCCGGCATGAATCCGATGCATAAAAAATGCATTTACAGGCAACTTCATTACCGCCAAGGCAATGAAGGGGTTATACACCCGTGCCAGGCTTATTGTGGGTAGCGGGGGTGGGTGAAGGTGGTATTTGGCCCTGGGTGGGTGTTTAGGCCTTGCCAGGGGGTTGCAGGATGACTTAACCTCTTCTTTAACTTCGTGGTTAATACCGCTAAGGTAATGAAGGGGTTAACCCCTCCCGCTACCCCCCCCCCCCACCCGGTAGGCCTAAACACCCATCCTTGGGGCCAATACCCCGTTCATCCACCCCCACTACCCACAATAAACAAAAATACACATAACAGCACCACTAGCCACCTCCTAGGTCCCTAATAAACCATTACAATATTCATAAAACCATTATTTTGTTTACACCCAGGATTATTACATGGGATTAGGGCTATGTTATTCAGTGAGGGGTTGTATGTTTGTATTCGTAGGGACAGGCAAGGCCGGAGTCAGATGGGTTTCTCCTGCCTCTGTCCTCCCTGTCTCCTGACCCTTCCTGTAGCCGGACAAAGAAGAAGAAGCAGGCACACGGTCTTACTCAAAGGAGGTTTAATATGCCATAAAGTCCAACGTTTCGGCAGTCTAATACTGCCTTTCTCAAGGTGAAGGCTACCAAACACAAGAAAACAGTCACAATATATACCACCCCCCTGATACTCTCCCCGCTCTGCCACATAACCAGGATGTTGACGCCCCCTAGTGACGTCAGAGCTACCATATGGCGCCCCCTAGTGATGTCAGAGCTACCATATGGCGCCCCCTAGTGACGTCAGACGTCTAGATCTAAATCCCTGGCAATACAGCATAGAGCTGTCTTGGAGGAATGCAGCCACAGCCACACCTCTCCCCAGACTGAACACTCCCCCATGATGACGTCAGCGTGACCCGCCCGTCGGGGGGAAGGGGGGGGTGTGCACCAATCAAGACTGTACTCACAGGGCTGGACAAAGATGTATCCGTCGCCATGGGATCAGTGTCAGAGCAGGGAGGAGTGACACACTCCTATAAATCACCCTGAAAGTGTAAATAAACCACACACCAAAATATTCATAAAGCATATGTGCACAAAACTAATACAGCAATATACTATTAAAAACATGTGACTGTATACTGCTGATGATATCAGTATAATCCTGCAAAGTTACCGTGAAATGCCACATAAGAATATGCAGTACATCAGTATTTAGAATATACTAGTGTGTATACCTAGTCAGAAATGGGTACACACAGCCAGGGGGTGGGGGGGGAGGGAGGGAAGGGAAAAAAACCACACAAAAAGGATAATTTTCCCAATAGGTAAGTGCAGAGTCCATGGATGGTGCAAGATCAAATATGCCTGTAGAAAGACAAAAAATTACCTTCTATTAAGGAAGCATTTTAAATTCTGTTGCTCATTAAGACCCATACCGTTGCTGGTATTTAAAGCATGTATCCAGAATGCTTCACGTCTCAATAAGAAAGTCTCCCTATCTGGAGTGAGAAAATGTGAAAAGATATAGTGCGCTACTACAATCAATAAAAGTGAGGTGATATAGTGATGTACAAAAAGAGGTGACCTTTAAACACGTAGAGTATATGGAACGTCTGCAGCTGTGGCACCAGGGATGGCTCAAATACCCCCTAATAGCAAACAGAAATACAAAAAAACACAGCGCACAACGCTCATAGTGCATTAAAAATTATATTAGTAACCACAAAATAAAGGTGAGTATTAAGCGTACATTTAGATAGAAAAAACAATCATTTCAGGGTTAATGTTACCCAAGCACCAACGGACGCCAATAGAGATGTCGTGGCTCTCTCCTTCTCAATCCCTCAGCCTCGGGGGTAGGGCCTGGGTGGTCTTCCAATCGGTTAGCTGTTAGTACAGCCCTCAGCCTCAAGGTAGTACTTAGGAGGTCTCCAGTTCAGCTGAACAGCAGTACAGCCAATTCGCCGTGCCAAGCAATAATGTCTTTCACTGTTCCAGTCTCTGTAGCAGCGGAGCACACGCTGTGGGGCGTCTATTTTTAATTTTTATGATTCTCCCGCTTTGGGGGGTGACTGAATTGACTACCGGTAGTCAGACTGTTACAGACCGAGCAGCTCATGCATCTAAAGTTACCCGGTCTGCCACCCTCCAGAAAATGAGGAGTTCTGTAGTTACCCTCATTATCTGCATGTATCAGGCTATCCGCCAGATTCCTCCCTCTTTTGAATGCCACCATTGGTGGTACACAGCAACTTTCAGATAATATATCATCATTTTGCAGAATATGCCAGTGTTTAAGACTGGTAGATTTAATAAAACCACCAGCTTGACTGTACGTAGTAAGCAGGAAGGAAAAGACTTGGATCACAACTATGAAAAAACGAGAACTGGAGGCTAATAGAAAAAATAACAAATTATTTATTGGGACATAACTAATTAAAAAGAGAAACCTCTCGCATGGTGCGCTTTATCAAAGAGTAGTTTCACTGGTCTTAATCAAACTCTTATATGGTTTACACCCTCAAAAGCACCGCCCACCTGTGTCCAGGTAAACACAAACCCCCAGGACACAAATTCCCTGTGAAATGAAACACAGGAAAGGGGCGTAATGCTCAGAGGGAAGAGATCCACATAGAGGGAATAAACAGGTAAAAAATTAATAAAAAAGACCAATCACATACAAAAGAAATATCAATAACACATATATATCAACTGTGGAAACATAAACATACACATGTCCAAATCTATAGTGAATATTCAATGTATATTTAACCCATTGATTTGTTAATTTTAATATCATAAGATGGCATATGAATGGTATATCATCAAACTCCTAGACACAATAGATACTGTATGGTTTAAAGGACATATGTAAAACACAATATTATTCTAGAAAAAAGTAAATATATAGTTAGAAAAAGGAAAACAAATAATAAATAATAAAGAAGAATAGATGCCAAAAGAAAATGTAGGACAATTGAATTCATTAATAAATATATATCTTATTTGATCACTAGAAAGCAGAAAAAAATGACAATAATAAATAACTTAATAAACAGACAATCATTATTATCATCGTGAGACGGAAGCATAGCAAGAATACTCATACAAAATGTTCATGAAAAATGTTTTAGATTTAAAATTTGTCCCTGAAGAAGCTCCTTTGCTGGAGGGAAACGCGCGTTGGACGCGCAATGTTGTCAGTCTCCTACTTGGAGCTGTTTTAATGTAGTGTCAGCAGTCTCCTGGCTCTAACTGTGTTGATCCCATTAGTTAGTTATTTATTTAATCCTTTAATTTTATAGTGAGTGTGCCTGCTTTCCTTGCACAGCACTGCCGTGTCTGGCAGGTCTATGCTGCAGTGTATGTACTAAGTGAACTTAAAGTGATTTGTTACCGGCGCTAACCACACCCAATCTGTGATAAAATAGTGCACAAAATTAAAATTCAAAATAAAATGTGTCAAGGTGATCACTGATCAAATTCTCAACCTTCCAGGAATGTGTACAGATTCCTTTCAATAGTAGCTTGTCCGGGATGGGAAGGGAGCGAAGATAGCAGGGATACACCATGAAAAATAAAAAATAAATGCATACAATAGTGTAATAAGTTCTTTTCAATCTGGATAAAACATGTATGTCTTGGCTCTATAGCAATGCCTACTTACAGCAGGTCAAAAGGTAAAAAGCATTGATCTACACAGCAGGTAGAAAGGTGTCAGGATCTTCAGGAACAACAGCCCAGGTTTACAGCATAAGAAATCAGCACCTCAGCTCAGACGTCAGTAGATGTGAGTGGATCAGAGACATGCAAAAGAAAGGCAGACCATAGTGTCGATCGTGCATAAAATTTATATAAACAAACAACAAATTTTAGGAATTGTACTCACATTGTGTACATAATCATAGTTCACATAAGGCTTTACTTGAGGCAAATGGAGTGCTGGTTCAGTGTGGAGCAGCTCACCGGGGATCTTCTCCTCAATGAATGCTCCTGAGGAAGTTGTCTAGTACGACGAAACGCGTAGAGCCACTTTCATTGCTGCAGCTGCTCTTTCTACTGAAGGCTTCAGAGTTGCTGAGTTCCCCCACCGTTTGCCTCCAAGACCGGATGCCGTCACCCCAACAGCGGATGTGACGTCAGACGCCATCTCCCACCCGGTCTGTTGTGAGTCTAAGGAGAAGATCCCCGGTGAGCTGCTCCACACTGAACCAGCACTCCATTTGCCTCAAGTAAAGCCTTATGTGAACTATGATTATGTACACAATGTGAGTACAATTCCTAAAATTTGTTGTTTGTTTATATAAATTTTATGCACGATCGACACTATGGTCTGCCTTTCTTTTGCATGTCTCTGATCCACTCACATCTACTGACGTCTGAGCTGAGGTGCTGATTTCTTATGCTGTAAACCTGGGCTGTTGTTCCTGAAGATCCTGACACCTTTCTACCTGCTGTGTAGATCAATGCTTTTTACCTTTTGACCTGCTGTAAGTAGGCATTGCTATAGAGCCAAGACATACATGTTTTATCCAGATTGAAAAGAACTTATTACACTATTGTATGCATTTATTTTTTATTTTTCATGGTGTATCCCTGCTATCTTCGCTCCCTTCCCATCCCGGACAAGCAGTGTATGTACTACCATTATCACTGCATTTGCCAGCTTTATCACTCTAGCACTCTTATTTTAACACACTAAAGTCTCCATTATAGTGCGCAGTGCTGGCTGATCTAGCAAGGTAGCTGGACATTTAACCCATTGGCCACTCACTTGTGTACATCTATACACTTCCATTATTGGGTCTCACCGTTGCTCCAGAGGGGTTAACACCCTGACTCCTAGCAATCTGTGTCCTCCATATCCCACCATTATTAAGTGGTTAAATGGGATAGTATGAACTTATAACTGACGACAAGGTTGCCTGATAGCGTTGATTTAATATATTTTTAATTCACATTACACATTACTTTGGTAATATATGTTTTAAGTAAATTTATTAAAAGTTAATTTTTACACTGTTATGGTGTGCATTTAAGTGAATTCTTTTAGGGGGCACATCCATTTTGTGTTTCCCTTCACCTTTTCTAGATCCCATTCTGTATTAATTCCTGCAGGGGATAATGTATCCAAAGAATGGATCCAAAACATCTCCCGCTGGTTGAGGAGCTTTAATCTATCACCCCCTCTCATGGGCATGGGCACCAGTTCTACAGCAGAAAAATGAACATTTGATAGACCTCCTGAAGGACAGTCAGTAAAATGTTTTGAAACTGGTAACATGAAATCTTTTCTTTTAATGGAACGTATATGCTCCATGATTCTGTTTTTAACAGGGCGTATAGTGCAGCCCACGTACCCTTGGCCACAGCCACAGGTAAGAAAGTATATGACAAATTGTGAGTCACAATTAATAAAGGATGGGATCCTATAGTTCTTTTTAGAATAAATAGTCTTAATAGACTTAATTGGTTTCGCATAGCAGCAAACGCAACATTTTCCACATTTAAAAAAACCTTTTATTTTAAACAGATTTGTTAGACTTCTTAGAGTCAAACAATCTTGGAGAAAGATAGTCAGATAAGGATTTGGATTTCCTAAAAGTAATGGCTGGACCCTGGTTAACTGAACTATGTAGGTCCTTATCAAGAGTGAGGGTCCCCCAATGTTTATAAATGATAGAACGAATCTGTTCAGCCTGGCGACTAAACTGGGTGACAAATAGAGCAGACGTCACTCGATCCAATTCATGTTTCTTCTTGAACTTCACAGACGAGTTCGATAACAAATCGATCCTGTTTGTAGATTTGACACACAGATATGCTGCTTCAATATCAGTGTGATTATATTTTCTTTGAGCAAATCGAGTTTTTAATTCCTCTGCTTGATGCTCAAATAAATCGTCATTTGAACAAAGCCGTCTTAGTCGAAGGAATTCAGCCTTGGGTATACTTCGAATGATGATTTAGAATGACTGCTGTCTGCTTCCAATAAAGTATTACGTGAATGAGGCTTTCTAAAAATGTCCGTTTGAATAGTGCCTGTCGTGTCAATAAATAAAGTAATGTCTAAATAATTGATGTGATTCATGTGTTCTTCATAAGTAAATTTAAGATTTAAAGAATTAGTATTAAGTGTATGAATAAAGGCATGCAGTGATAATAAATCCCCATCCCAAATCATAATCAAATCGTCAATATACCGTTTATAGAAAATAATCTGATGACGAAAAGAATTATCAGCACCGAAAATGTGTGTGGATTCCCAAAGACCCACAAACAAATTAGCATAAGAGGGGGCAAATGACGTCCCCATAGCAGTACCCCGTGTCTGAAGATAAAATTGTGCATCAAAAGAAAAATAATTATGGGTGAGCAGAAACATAATAGAATCCAAAAGAAAGGCACGTAATGAAATGGACAATGTAGAAGCATCAAGAAAAAATTCCACTGCTCGAATCCCTTGCTCGTGATCTATGATTGAGTAAAGTGACATCACGTCCAATGTCACCCATCTAAAAGTCTTTTTCCAACTAACATTTTTTATATCTTAAAAACAAAAATAAAATAAATAACGAAAGAAAACAGAAATAGTCCTTGGCGCACTATCTGGTATATAAACCTGACAGAAAAATGAAGTCCAAAGATCTTGGTAGTGAGGATTGTTGGTCCGGAATCCAATCGTACTCAAAGTCCTCTGAGGTGGTGGAATCAGATTTGTGCGAATGATGCTTTAATGCATGCCAGACCAATATGATTGGGTTCAAAGCTGGATCTTAATGAATGTTGCAGATGTGTTTTGGGGTCAATGTCTTGGAAGGACTGGTGACCACTCCAGATGTGAAGTATTCAGAAATGTTACGTTCTTCCCTCTGAGCAATAATGACCTTCTGTATGTAGACTCTCTAATATGAGGAAAAAGCCTTAATGGACTGGTCATGCACAGCTGCATCTAAAGACTTAGTAAACAATTATTTGGAAGTCTGACAGGGAGGAGGAGTCAGACTTCCAAATAATTGTTTACTAAGTCTTTAGATGCAGCTGTGCATGACCAGTCCATTAAGGCTTTTTCCTCATATTAGAGAGTCTACATACAGAAGGTCATTATTGCTCAGAGGGAAGAACGTAACATTTCTGAATACTTCACATCTGGAGTGGTCACCAGTCCTTCCAAGACATTGACCCCAAAACACATCTGCAACATTCATTAAGATCCTGCTTTGAACCCAATCATATTGGTCTGGCATGCATTAAAGCATCATTCGCACAAATCTGATTCCACCACCTCAGAGGACTTTGAGTACGATTGGATTCCGGACCAACAATCCTCACTACCAAGATCTTTGGACTTCATTTTTCTGCAGGTTTATATACCAGATAGTGCGCCAAGGACTATTTCTGTTTTCTTTCATTGTTTGTTTTATTTTTGTTTTTAAGCTATTGTTGTACTTACCTTGTGGATAGGTTTGTGGTTTTTCAATCCTTAGGCAGCCGTCTTCTCAGTTTGTTATATTAGTCTGTAGAATTCACTAGTTTATTGTTGTATCTTTGTAAGGGAATTCCAACATTTAGAGCACTTATCCATCATTATCGTGTATTGTTAAGTTAGGCTAATAGGTTAAGCGCTTAGTATATGTTTAGTTTAATTTTTTCTATCATAACATTTTTTATAGCGGATAAAAGATCCATAGAATCTCTCAGAAAAGAAGGCAGATTTTTTACCAGTGGCTGTAAAAAACCATCAATGTACTGTAGCGTGATAACCCATCTCCCAAAGATCCAATACTGGCCACAATGGGCCGCCCAGGAGGGCGGACAAGTGACTTATGGATCTTTGGGAGATGGTGGAAGATGGGCACAATAGGTGAGGCATTGTAGAGAAACTCATATTCCTTTGTGTTAAGTACAAATAGGGCCTTTCCTTCTTCAAGAATCTCTTTCAAAAGGTGTAAAAACTCACATGTGGGATCATGTCAATTTTGTATAAGATTCAACATCCTCAAGTAATCTAAGTGCCTCTGCCTGATAATCTGAAGAAGAGGGCACCACAATGGCCCCTCCCTTATCAGCCTTTTTGATTGTAATAGACCTATCTTCCCTGAGGGCAATCATCTCCTGGAAGTCAATATCTGACAGATTCGTTTTATTTAAAGAGGGAACCCCCCGGGGTACAATACCCCTAGCCAATAACCTGAGATCCCTCTCAACCAGCTTCTCAAAGGTCTTAATATTATGATTGTTAAAAATATGAGGGCAAAAGGTTGATTTCTTCTTAAGACCTAAGTGTAATTGCCCAAAGAAGCTGAATGAGGAAGGGATCTCAGGCTCCAAATCCTGATTTTGTTCATCATAAAGATCTCTAAGATCTGATAAAGCACATTGTTCACGAAATGAATGCAAATCCAAATTCTCCATTGAAACATCAATACCATCAACATTCTCAGCTAGACCTCTATCAGTGGAATATAGTGGAACCTCTGTTGTCCCTTTTTTCTATTAAAATATTTTTTAAGAGACAATTTGCGAATTAATTTTTGGAGATCAATGATGGTATTGAATAAATTAAAATCTTGGTATGGGGCAAAATTTAAACCTCTATTTAGAACCGCAATCTGGTCATCTGTAAGAGTCTTATGTGAAATGTTGATAACATTATCCACAACTTCTCCTATGCATATTTCTTTCTTTTGCTCGATCCCCCGGATCCCCCTCCCCCTTCTCTTCTTTGATGATCTCCTTGTCCTCTTTCGTTTTTTGACTCCTTTTGAAACAAGGAGTATGAAGGTTTATCTTCTTTCCGAGAGGGCATCATAACAGATTTTTGTGAAGAGTCGGTTTCAGGGGAGGTAGATCTAACTCGCCAATTATCATCATCATCACAAAAGGAAACGCCTAGTGAACGACTCTCATAGTCAGAACCATCTGACTCAAAACTGGAAGCGTTTCCATGGCGTTTTAGGATGGATTTATTCGGGTTCTTGGAGTCACCTTGTTTTTTATTATTCTGATATTTAGAACCAGATTTTGGTTGTGGCTTTTGTGCGTTTGTAGTGTAGCGTTGCCATATATAAACTTGCTGCTTCTCATAGTCTATCTTGTCCCTATCAAACTTTTGTTGTTTCTTAATCATTAGAGACTTTTCCATAGCACCCACGTTGCTTAAAAGTGTTTGGTCATATTTAATAAAATTCTCCATTTTTCTGCAACCTTTCAATTTATCCTGTAGGACTTTCACATTGGCTCTCACTTTCTTTTTTTTAATTTAGCTTATACTTAATGATCAATTTGATTAGCTTAAATGAGCAATGATCTAATATGGCTTTCCAGTCATTCTCAAAATCTTTATTAATAAAGCCAAAGGACGGTACCTTTTTCAAGCGTAAGCCTCACGGAATCCTTTTAACTCTAGCATAGTTCTCAAGAGTGGTAATGTCCCACCAATACCTAATGTCCTGTGATAACAGTTTTTCCAATGTAAGGAAGTGGGTAATTAAGTCAGCAGGCTCTTCACAGATGAAATTAGCACCTTCATCAAAAACTGACTCTGCCCTCCTCTGACGGTGAGTGTCTCCACAGTTAAAGGCATAGGTATCAGTAACCCCTTCCTCATCCTCCACTTCTACATAATCTTCCATAATAAAAAAACACACAGGATAGGAATAGCACGAATACTCACTCCAGAGAAATAAAAAAAAATGTTCCACAGAAAGAAAAAATGTGAATAAATAGATGCCACAAAAAATAAATAAATAAATGGTTAGAAAAAAAAATAACGATAGCACTCCAGTTCTCAAATCACCAATTAAGTGATTACATACATATTCACGGGGTATAAGCCTCTTCTTATAATGTCAATAATGAAAGTCTTAATTCCAGGCTGAGCAGCCGTGGCCAAACCAGCAATATGCGAAGCAGAGGAAAAGACCTCCCAGCCCAATGTTACAATCCTGGTAGATAGCGTGTATCACGCGCATGCTGTATTAACCCCCAGCAAAATGAATCCTTAGAGGGACCAAGGGCCCATCGTGTCCAGTGTTTTCCCGTTCAATGTGATCAAGGATTCATCACAGCTACAGTGCTTATTCCTACATGGTTGGTCTCCGATGTGCTGGGGGTTAATACAGCCTGCGCGTGATACACGCTGTCTACCAGGCTTGTAGCGTCGGGCTGGGAGGTCTTTTCCTCTGCTTCGCTTATGACTGTACGTAGTGGTAAATACAAGCCTGTCCTCCTTCTTATTTTTGGTAGCACTTACCTCTTTATCCAGTGCCCGGTCTAACACAGCAGGAGGATATCCCCTAGCCAGGAATCTACTACGTAGTTCTCCAATAGCTGGTTCAATATTATCCTTCCTGCTCGTGATTTTGCAGACCCGGACTTTCTGTGAAAAAGGTAATGCATCAATAAGAGAAGGAGGATGATGGTTATCTGCCCTTAAAATGGCATTTCTGTATGTATCCTTTCTAAAAAGATCAGTATGTAACTCCCCATTAGTCTGTGTAATGAGGACATCTAAAAAAGAGAGTTGCTGTGTACCACATCATCTGAAAAACACGGTGGAGGCAGTGATGGCATGGGCATGCATGGTTTACAATGGCACTGGGTCACTAGTGGTTTTTGATGATGTGAACGAAGACAGAAGCAGCCGGATGAATTCTGAAGTGTATAGGGATATATTGTCTGCTCAGATTCAGCCAAATTCAGTGAAGTTGATTGGACGGCGCTTCACTTTACAGATGGACAATGACCCAAAACATACTGCGAAAGAAACCCAGGATGTTTTTAAGGCAAAGAAGTGAAATATTCTGCAATGGCCGAGTCAATCACCTGATCTCAACCCGATCGAGCATGCATTTCACTTGCTGAAGACAAAACTTAATGCAGAAAGACTCACGAACAAACAACAACTGAAGACAGCTGCAGTAAAGGCCTGGCAAAGCATCACAAAGGAGGAAACCCAGCGTTTGGTGATGTCCATGCGTTCCAGACTTCAGTCATTGCCTGCAAAGGATTCTCGACAAAGTATTAAAAATTAACATTTTATTTATGATTGTGTTAATTTGTCCAATTACATTTGAGCCCCTGAAATAAGGGGACTGTGTATGAAAATGGTTGCAATTCCTAAACGTTTCATACGATATTTTTGTTCAACCCCTTGAATTAAAGCTGAAAGTCTACACTTCTATTGCATCTCAGTTGTTTCATTTCAAATCCATTGTGGTGGCGTACAGAGCCAAAATTATGAAAATTCTGTCAGTGTCCAATTATTTCCGGACCTAACTGTGTGTGTGTGTGTGTGTGTGTGTGTGTGTGTGTGTGTGTGTGTGTGTGTGTGTGTGTGTGTGTGTGTGTGTGTGTGTGTGTGTGTGTGTGTGTGTGTGTGTATATATATATATATATATATATATATATTTTTTAATGATAGGGATGTAAAGTAGGTTTGTAAATGAAAAAAAAAAATATGAAACCCTTAATACAGCTGAATCCCGTTATAACGCGGTGCTCTTGGTCCACATAATGAGCACGTTATAACCAGGATCGCGAAATGGTCGGCGCAATCAGGAAGAACGGTTCTGCGAGGACTTACCCGGCATCTGCAGCTCTCTCCACTTCATCAGGCTCCGAGGTGCTTACATACGCTCTCCCAAGCTTTCAATCTGACTGACTTTTGAGCACAGAAGGGTCACATGACCCTTCTCTGATCAATGACAGCCCAACAGTGAATACATTTTATATAATACACATGCGGGAATTGAACCCTGATCACCCATGGACTGCACTGTGCAGTAGATGTTACGTTTGTTTATAGAGTCAGATTCATCACACCAATACTGTGGTGTAGCAGCTAGAGAATTGCACCAGCATATGAAAGATCATGGGTTCAATTCCCGCATGGTGTAGGGGTGTGTGTATATATGTGTATCAGCGTGTGTCTGTTAGCAATAATGCATTGAATATTATATAAAAATAAAACCTTGGAGATGTTTTTAAATCGGGAGCCACGCTCAGACAGCATTAAAAGCGGATTCGCGCTATAGCAGATTGCGCTATAACGGGGTTGAGCTGTACTAATATTTTGACCACAGGGTAAACGGGTTGGAGTAAGCCATGCTTCTTATCTGTACCAACATTAAATACCCAAGGGTTTAAAGATTGGTACATGTCTGGAGTGTTTATATCTAGCTAGCACCAACACTGTCCTGGGTTTCCATTACTCAATGCAATATAAAAAAATGTTTTTGTTTTTTTTCAACTTTAAATTTTTATTGGAAAGTACAAATACAGCCAATGTTCCACAGCCCATTATTACATTTCCAGTTTTGTTAAACACATGTAATGACGCCTCGAAGACACATCCACTTAACACTTTACAAACAAGACCAGACGAACTTGACAAGGGGACAGGGAAAGAGGTTAGGGGGGGGGGGAGGGAGGTGGTAGGTTGCCTGGCTCTGGTGCAGTTTTTTAGATATCTCTTGTTCAACCTTTTAGGCAATAGCTAAGGGTTTTAACTGGGACAGGTTCTTCTGAGGTTTCTTTCTTTTATTTGTTTTTCCCTATTCTATGACTACATGAAGGTCTGCTAACTGTGCGTCGCTGAGTCGTGTTGTCTAATCTGCCCTTAAAGGAGAACGCACCTAGTTTAATTAGTGCAAGATTGAGGTGGCGTCCACTCCTGGGATGTCTACCTGGGTCAACCATGGATCCCAGACCTTTAGAAAATTTGTGCCGGAGTCATTAACTAAACTCGTTAATTGTTCCATCCGGCAGACATGCCAAATTCTGTTTTTGATCTTAGGGATAATTGGTATCTCCTGCTGTTTCCATAATGCTGCGATCTCACATCTTGTGGCTGTAGCAAAATGCGCGATTAATTTATGCGACGCATTTGACAGACCCTGGATCCGCATGCCCAATAGGAACAGCCACGGGTCCAGGGGGATCTCCAAATCGAGAATCCGCTGAATCCAATCTCTGATTTGTTCCCAAATAGGGGCCCCCTTAGTGCAAGACCACAACATATGTCGGAGGTCAGCTGCTTCCCCACACTGTTTAGGGCAGAGAGGGGAGTAGCCTTTTACAAATTTCGCTAAGCGCGTCGGAGTGTAATACCACCTCATAAGGACTTTATATGCGTTCTCCTTTAATGTGGTGCAGATTGAGCTTTTCGCCGCCGCCTGTATAATTCTGTCCCATTCGTCGTCCTCTAAAGTCTCTCCTAGGTCTGATTCCCAGTGTCTCATGTAACTCAGTCTATTGTCAATGGGCGACTTCTGGCAGATCACTTCCCTGTACATTCTAGATGTGAGTCCCCTTGTGTCCGTATCTCTGGAACACAGCTGCTCAAAATTTGTTCGCGCCGGTCGAATTGGCGTTTTATTGTAGAAATCTCTGATCTGGAGGTACCTAAAAAATTTGTTTGGGATATTCTTAGAGGATTTAATTTGGTCAAATGTTTGTATGGTCGTTATGCCCTCCAGATCTTTTAGACGGGAGAAGCCCTTCTGAGTCCATATCAAGAAATTTTTGCTATTCAGGTCCGGAGCGAAGTCTGGGTTGCCCACTATTGGTGTCATTAATGATGTTTTGGTAGTCAAATTACATTTGAATTTCGTGGCCTCCCAAACTTATAATGAATTGACCATGGTCTGCAGCGGATTGTTCATCTTGCGTACCCCTTCTCTGGGTAGCCAGATTAAATTTCGGATTTCAATTGGTGCACAGCATCTCTTCTCCAACTCAACCCATCTCCGTAGGCTTGGGTCTGTGTGCCATTGGAAAATCTGCCCTAATTGGGCTGCTTTATAGTAGGCCTGCAAGCAAGGCACCGCTCACCCTCCGCAGGATGAATGGGACGTTTTAATATTCCTTTAGCAATTCTTGGGTTTTTCCCGTTCCAAATAAATTTTATAATTTTTGACTGGAGGGAGAGGATGTCCGCCTGCACCAAAGGGATAGGGAGACTCTGGAAAAGATATAGCATCTTTGGGAGGAGATTCATTTTCACGCTATGTATCCTCCCAATCCATGAGATGCTCCCCTTCATCCAGGTTCGGAGATCCTCCCCCAGCGTCTTTATGATCTTGGGGAAATTTGCTTTATATAAAGTTTTGTACTCCCTTGTGAGATAAACCCCTAAATATTTGATAGCGGAGGGTTGCCATTTGAACTGAAAATTGAGGTCAATCAGTTTTTCAACTTCTTTTGGTAGATTAATATTGAGGGCTTCTGATTTAGACTGATTGATCTTAAATCCCGAAATTTGGTTAAATTTGCCCAGTATGTTGAATACATTTGGGAGAGATGTGAGAGATTTGGCTATTGTGAGAATGACATCGTCCGCATATAGAGCGGCTTTGTGCATTTGGTCTCCCACAGGGATACCAGAGATATCTGGGTTATTTCTGATGTGTGCCGCCAAAGGCTCTATACATAAGGCGAACAGTAGTGGCGACAGCGGGCATCCTTGACGTGTTCCGCTTTTGATTTCAAACTGTTCTGAGGGGAAACCTTGATATCTCACTCTTGCTGTTGGGTTTTTATACAACGCCAGGATGGCCTGCAGGAGGCGTCCCTCAAAGCCAAATGCTCTCAGTGTTTCCGATAGGTAGGGCCAATCTATTCTATCGAAGGCTTTTTCAGCGTCCAGACTTAACACCATGGAGTGAATTTTTTCTTTTTGGGCCAGATCAATTAGGTCAATAATTCTCCTGGTGTTATCTGCCGCTTGTCTACCTCCGATAAACCCTACTTGATCCGTGTGAATTAACCCGGGAAGAACACTACCCACCCTGTTGGCTATAAGTTTAGAGTATATTTTGAGGTCCAAGTTAATCAGTGAAATGGGCCGGTAGCTCTTACAGTCTGCCGGGTCCTTTCCGGGTTTATGGATCACCGATATTGAGGCTTGGAGCATTTGTGCTGGGAATGAGGCCCCTGCTAAGATTTCATTGAATAACTTTAACATGTGGGGGGCTAGAATTTTTAAATATTTATTGTAATATAAGTTCGAAAAGCCATCTGGCCCTGGGGCTTTAGCCGGTTTTAGTGCTTTGATGACCCCAGAGAGTTCCTCCATCGTGAAGTCCGACTGGAGTGCCTCCCTTTCGCATCTCTTCAAAATGGGTAAATGTGCCTCTATTAAGAAGGTCCGTAAATCCTCCTTTGTTTTCGGATTATGGGTTACCTTATCTCCATTGTATAATATTTCGTAATACTTTTTGAATTCCTCTGCTATGTTCGCTGGGATGGAGGTAAGGTCCCCATCTTGGTTTCGAATTGCGTGAATGTGATAGTTTGGAAGCTTGTTTTTTTAGCTTATTGGCAAGTAGTGTGTCAGGCTTGTTAGCTTTTTCATAAAATTTCCGCTTGGACCAGGTCAATTCCTTCTCGGCCTGGGCGGAGAGGAGGAGGTTAAGACTAGTTTTAGTGGCTAGTATTTGAGTTAACGTGTGGGCATTCTTATTTTTTTGTGGAGGGAGGAAAGCTCTGCTAGCTGTTCCTCTAGCTTCAAAATTTTTCCCTCCCGTTCTCTTTTCCGTTTAGCGGCCAGATTCATAATGACCCCCCTGAGGGTAGCCTTATGGGCCTCCCACAGTCTGGAGTGCGTAGCCACACTCCCCTCATTCTCCTCGAAGTATTGTGTGAGCTTTTCCCCAATTTCCACCTGTAGGGCTGGGATTTTCAGCAAGATTTCGTTTAGTTTCCAGTTCGCTCTAGGTCTGTCTAGTGGGATTAGTGTGCACCGCAGCTCTATAGATGCATGGTCTGACCATGAAATATCATGGATCTCGGTGCGAGAGACCCCAGGGACCATTCTGTTGGATACAAGGAAGTAATCTATCCTGCTATATGTGTCATGTGGGTGTGAGTAGAAGGTGTATTCTCTCAGTCTCTGGTGTTGTTCCCTCCAGATGTCGAGTAGTTGGCAGTCACGTAACCCTTTTTTAATTGTTAGTATGTCAGATCTGTGTGTAATATTAGTGGATGAACATCTGTCAAGGTCCTCCCGTAGTGCCCTGTTCAAGTCTCCAGCGACAATGATATTACCTCTGGCCACTTTGTTGAGTTTCCCAAAGAAGGTAGAGAAAAAAACGGGGGCCGTCTCATTAGGGGCATATATTGTTGCTAGAGTAATTGGGAACCCTTGGATTGCACCTCTTACTATGAGGAATCTGCCCTCTTTATCTTTGAAAGTCCTATCGGGTACGAACGGTATTCTTTTATGAATTAGTATGGCCACCCCTTTTTTTTTGACTTTCGCGGAAGACAAAAAGTGTGTCGGGTAGTCCTTATCCAGGAATTTGGGGTAGTTGTCTTGAGAGAAGTGTGTTTCTTGCAGAAACAGAATTTCTGCCCCTTTACGCTTATAATCTCGGAAGGCGATTCTGCGTTTAACCGGGCTGTTAAACCCCTTAATGTTATGTGATACTAGCCTGAGTTCCTTACTCATTTAAAAGTATGAGATGACTTTGCTGCCGATATCTGTTCTTGATTGATGCACCTGGACCACAATCCCGACCTCCTCTTCTTCTCGAACTGCAATACCTCACTTCACCACCTACAGCAATACACAAGGGGGAGCACACAAGAGGGTACACCTGGGGGGACACAACAAACACTAGACAAGACAAAAGACAGTAGAATTCTATCACCGCCTTTGGGAAGCTGGACTCCTCTCCAACCGTCCGGAGGAAACGTGGGATGAAGTTCACTCACCCACCGCGTCCAGTCCCAAAGGACTTCACTAGGGCCCAGGAGATCCACCCTCCTCCCCCCTAGTGCGTGGCCCATGCGGATTTTTGAAGCAGGTCACTCCCCCCCACTCCTGCCTCGCTCTTCCTGAGCTTGAATTAATAAAACCTAACATATACTATGCATAACCAGAGTCTGTCCCGGCTTTGTTCACCCCTGTAGTGTATCAGGCTAATCCCTCGGTGTCATGGCCTCAGCAACCTGTGTTTCTTTGCTTCTCCTCCAGTTCTCGTCCCCCTACTTGAGGTCTGGTCCCCGGCCACGGTGAAGCTGTCACCAAATAAAGAAACTCACCCCCGAGTGAAAGAGCGGTGATCCCCGACACCCCAACTACAGATGTCCAGTGATCAAGCAACCTGCGCTGAAACTGAATCCCTGGTGAGAAAATTTGCGGCCTACCTTTCTGATGATGGCGGCCCCCGACACAAGATGGCGAAGCAGCTCTAGAAGGCGGGAATCCACAGTGAACCGCAGGAGCAGGAAGAGAGCGGTGAGCAGGAAACAGGAGCGGGCGCACGCACCTCCGCACTGGTGAGAGACGTCTTCCAAAATGGCCGCCCCCCGGATACGCATCACAGCTGTGCCCCGGAAGGAGCGGCGCCATCTTGGAGGTGGCGTGGAACCAGCTCCCACTGGCGCGACCAGATGACGTCACCAGCAAGACCAAGGACAGCCGTAAGCCCATCAAGGCGTCCAGAATGCGCCGGATGACCCGCGCAGGCCTGGATTAGTCACCTCACCGGCCCGACGCGGGCTTTTTGAATTTTGCGTCTGGGAAGAATAGAAAGACATACGGGAAGGGAATTAGTATAGCGCCGTAGCGGCAGAACCATTAAGCGAGTAAGGGCAGGGTGAGTGATAGAGAGGGAGTTAGTAAGAGGATAAAAGCAAGTAGATGAGAGGAAATAAGCCGAAGTGGAGACATTTAAGGAGACAATACTATAAGAAGGAGTAAGGAAGTAGACTTGAATTTAAAGTGGGGTAGGGATGCAGCAAGTAGTAAGGAAGTGGTAGAGGGGAGAGCAAGGAGGAGAGGAAGTAGGGAGCTAGAAAGAAAGAAGAATAAATGTGGAGAAGTGAGGAAATCAGAAAGCTATAGAAATGTGCAAGTTAGATAGTGGGAGTGGTGACTGGAAGTGGAGTGAAGGGGGACGTGAAGTAGGACTTGGTAGGTTAGGTATCAAAGGAGGTAGAGAAGTGTTAGTAGGTTGGTGAAGACAGGTTGAGTGGGAAAGGAGAAGGGAAGTAAGGAGCAGGGCGACACAAGGTTAAGATAGACAGATGAGATCGCTGGGGAAGGTTGAAATCAAAAAAATGTTTTAAAGCACTTTACTACATTTGTGAAGTAAGGCTTTAACCGAACATGAAAATCAGTATTCTGAAGGAGCAAGTCACTCGCTTTTTATAAAAAAAAAATTTTTTAAAACAGGATTGAAGCAGAGGGTCTCCCCAAGCTGAACCGCATTCATTTCAACTCTGGGACCCCCCCATTTCCCATAATACTTCCCTCCAAAGGGGGTGCCAGGCTATACGATAAAGGGGGTAACCAGGCTATACAATAAAGATCACCACTGGAACAGTGGGCCCCTGGCAGCTACCTGGCACCATAAGCCAGGGGCCCGGCATTATAACATGTGAACGTTAAAGTGTCCCCTGCCTTTCCACTTTTCATAGAAAAATGGAAAAAATGTGTGGTGCTCTCAAAAAAAACCTCAAAATATGTAGTACAAAAATTGTAACGTTCAATAAATGTATATAATGATTCCTGAAATGAAAACCCCCTGGATAATGGATAAGGGATAGCCAATCCATAGGACACAGAACAATCATGTATTAATCACTGCTCCATTGTAATCTGACTAGTGGGCTAGGGCCCCCACGAGCACTGTAGTAAGGGGCCACACAATAAAGTGTCCCAGCATATAATGTCAGAATGGAGAATATGCTTGTGATAAAATAACTCACAGTTAGAGTTGGTAATGTCCTTTTGGCTGTGCAGTTTTCTTCTTTCACAGTAGGGGGCGTGCTTCTGTTTTTTCTGGATGACTTGACACGAAGCAAAAGGAAAAAGCAGGCACTAATACTCCGGAAAGTAAAAAAAGGTTGAATGAAATCCAGGAGAGCGTGTGCCCATAAAAAAAGACTATTTTAATGGAAACCACAAAAAAAATACAGCTACATTACGGGGTACACAGACCCCCACCAACGCACTTCGAGCCGCGTTGGTGGGGGTCTGTGTACCCCGTAATGTAGCTGTATATTTTTTGTGGTTTCCATTAAAATAGTCTTTATGGGCACACGCTCTCCTGGATTTCATTCAACCTTTTTTTACTTTCCGGAGTATTAGTGCCTGCTTTTTCCCTTTGCTTCGTTTCCACTTTTCATGTTCCCTGAGCCTAAGACTCATGAAACGTTCTATATGTAAGTTTTAGGTGAGATATTTGGGTAGAAATGCAATCATGTTGTTTGCAGGAGTTTGGGGGGGCAAAGATATCAGTAGTCTCCTAATTCTCCCTGGCGTGCAGGCATGATTTGCCAGTACGTGGGTTGAATTACACCAGGGCTGCCCAGTGACTCCTGATTTTCAAGCCCAGATATCCCAGTCCTATTTCCCTTACAGCTATGAGTCTGCCCAAGTTATCCTATGTATTAAAGTATGTTTTATTTCATTTGTGTGTAGCGGTCATGTAAAATGGCTACAGTCATCTCTCCTGCTGACAGTAAGGCCTGGTAAGTTGTGGGCATGCCAGCAGTAATTATGGAGGTTTGCCCTCACACCCTGGTGGGGTGCCCTGTGTATGGATGGGAGTGGTCACATGCTCTGATTCCATGGTTAGTGATGTCAGAGGTGTGTCAGCTTCCAGAGTGTACATAAGGCACAGCACTGTGTCTAATAGTTAGTTCTATCTGAGTCCTGAGTTCTGTAGGAGTTCTGAATAGTCTGCGAGAGTTATGTTATAATAGCTGAACAGGAAGACTGTGTCCAGGGACCTGGCACAGGGTAAAGACATCCCGGCTGGGATAGGGAATCCCTATTAAAGGAGAATTACACCTTTCAAAGGGAAGCACTGAGGGACAATGAGTGGCTAGAGAAACTACTGCGAGGGGCAGTTAGCCCACCTCAACCAATAAAGATGCTCTTAATCACAAACCCTCTCGTGTACATGTGTGGAGTGAATGTACAGAGAGGAGCACCACAGAGGAGTTCCTCGTCAGGACCATCCCCAAGTGACCGAAGGGACCCTGATGAGGTGGAGGCGCTGCACTGGAACTAGGTAGGACTCCGCACACTACCTCAGCTGCCTGTCTGGATGGGTCCTCCCCACACACCATCATGCGGGAGACTTAGGAGTCCTGTTGCCAACAGGTGCACCACCAGACACTATCACACTGTAATGGGGACCGGTTAGACCACAGGGGCCAATGTGAGATTGGGTGGGTCAGGCCGGGCCAGAAATACCGTTACATTTGGAGGCGAGCTGCTGAGATCAGATCTGTCAACAGGACAGGCTCTAGCTAGGCACACTGGGAAACAGGGAGAGCGTCTGCTGCCACTCTGTGCTGCGTAGGGACGGACCTAGGGGTGGTCAGGGGCTGACAGGGTATTGTCAGTTCGCAGGGACGACCTAGGGGCCTGAAAGGAGTGAGGGGTCTGGAGCCGGGCTATAGCTGACCGAGTCACTTTGAGGTAGTGCTAGTTGGTAGGACGCCAGAAGGGATAGCCTGTTAACGTGGTCAGGAATCCTGGAGAGGGTCTGCGCTAGGCTGACCAAGAGAGGTAGACGCCCCAAGTACTGCATGGCAGAGCCAGAGTACTCTAGCCCATTCCAGACACTTACCATAGGGAGCACAGACTGGGAGGAAGGAGTTACAGCAGACACTGAGAGAGTGAGCCTAGCCTGAGGTAGTGCAACATGAGTCCAGCCTAGATCAGGTACACATGTGGTGGTGCATCTGAGCAATCTTTATTGTACTGGTGTGGTGGCTGCCCCGCAGAGCGGAGCCCCATGTATGATAATTGGTACGAGAGCGTGACAATCCAAGGAATGGAGGATCCGCGTGGTGCGGAGAGCTCAAAATGGCGACCAGAGGCTGATGGGGAAGGCACCCATGGCGTGCGCCCCACTGAAGAGCAAACTGTCGCTGAGCTGTCTCTAACTAATCTGCTCTGGAGTGGAGCGAAGGCTGTGGCTGCCCCGTTTTTGTCCTGTCTGGGACACCGAGGGGCCACCCTTGAAGAGTGTGAGGACATTGTGATAACTGGGGGGGAACCCAGCGAGAAGAGCAAACAAACTGACATTTCGGGCTTAAAAGCCACCCAAAATGGCGGTTCCCGCTTGCTAGGGAGACCGCATGGGCCAGTCGCAGAGAAAATGGCTGATACAGAACTTGCAAAAAGCTGGCCGGGAATGGCGCGAACAGCAGAGCCCCGCCCTGATGGGGGGTATGGCGCGAAAGCTACGACTGCGCCTTCATGGACAGTGACTCACTCGGCCCCTGTGCTGAGTCAACCGCTTAGTCTATGGGACCCTCCCCTGATTTCCACCAGGGGGAGTGACTTTCAATTATGGCCTGTGGGAATGCACCCACTGGGCCCAGGGACTGATATCCAGACGGCGCCACTACAAGAAGTAGTTCCGGCCGCGGGGGTAACGTGCAAAAAGGAGGGATATTTTGCACGAAAAGCAGCTGCCAGGAGAAGGCGGGAACTAGCCGCGGCCCAAGAATCCCACTCTGATGAGGAAATTGGCGCGAAAACGCAGACTGCGCCCACCAGGACTGAGAAAGGCGCGGCCTTAATTAAGGGGCATGCTATTCCCCTGTGGGATCCGCCCATAATTGCAACCCCTGGGGGCGGGTTCCAGCTATGCCAGCGGAAGGAGGAGCCGAAGCAGGAAGTGGCTGGCCCAGAAGCTTCTACCGGTCAGTTGCGAGGAACCACTGACCTGGAGAGACCCATACTGAAAGTGGTCCCTACCAAAAGAATGGCCTGCTCCTCCACTGTGGGAACTATGGTATCCACCCAGCCCTACTCGGTACCCGGCGGGGTACTGGTAGTCAGGGTGGCTAACACCGAGACGGTGGTCGGGCTCTGCCTACAATGCGGGCTGCCCGAAGGCATTGTTAACACGGCGGCACGCTGCCCACAATGCGGGACACTATACTTATGGCCAATGCCGACGTTCATTCCGATCCAATCTGCTGACCCCCCGGGGGATACGGCTAGGCGCTCCGCCGAGTCCCCTGGTGCACTGTGGATCAATCGTGCAAGTCCCGGAGAAAGGGGACTGGAGTCGATTAAATCGGCTGGGTCAGCAGCAACCGAGACGGTCGGGTCACTCCCCGACCGCACTGAGAAAAGACTATCGCCCCGATCGGTGACCCCTAAGTCGGGGAAGGCAGAATACTCGGATGAGGATCTCCGCGAGCTAGCGGAGGTGAAATCGAGGCCCAGGACAGAACCGGGGAGGACGACACCCCGTAGTGTGAGTAGCAGCCTGGAAAGCAGGGCGTCCCCCGCAGATCGGCGAGCCGAGAGACGGAGTCCCTCCGCCTCAGGACATGGTGGCGACGGGCGAGAGACGCCTACACCCCTGCGGAATGGTAAGAGAAAGCCACTCACTTACCTTGCTCCGGTAGACGGTGTAGCGGAAACAAGGCCGTGCCAGGCCCAAGACGCACGTGCGGAGGAGATACCACTTCCGGTGGAGACGACGGCGGAGCTTCCGGATGTCGTCATCGAGGAAGAGATCCCGCATGGGGGTCCCACCCAAGATGGCGGCGCTTCCGGTTTCGGTGAGGACATCATTTCCGGTGGCGACGGCGGAATAGACGGGAAAGATGCAGCAACGCTTCGGCGATCGGGTGAATGTCCCCGATCACCTCAAGGGCCCAAGAGCTGGATGGGAGACCCGCAGACGGATGAGGGTGAGCTATCCTCCTTGGAGCAGTCCATGGACAGCCGGGAACGGGTCGTAGTCCCGTGGCGTATCCCATCTTGCCCCTACGCCCAACCCCACGCCCTAGGTAAAACCCCTGCCCCCATCACATGTTCCCCGGGGTCCCCGCCTAGTCTGGAACTTGTGGACATACCTTTGGGGGGGGAGGAGAGACGGACTGGTGAACGACAGCGCAGTTGCGCTACGGAGGGCATTTCTCGTGGAGGGGGAGAATTAGGCAAGGCCGCGGTAGGCCGGTGGTTGCCTCCTGTGACCAATAAAACAGAGGACAAGGCCCTGGGATCATCACGGTGGTCCGTACCACGGTCAGCACGGACATCGGGGGTATTCTCATGGGGGGATGCGGAAGAGAGTGACTCAGGGGATTCACATAGGTTCAAGGAACACCGTTGGTGGGCCCCCCTCTTTGAAGGTTATGCGGCCTGGATGGATCGTACGCGATTCCTTATTAGAAGGGAGGATGTAGTTGACTTTTGGTGGGCCAAGGGAGAATTCACCCCTGAACAGCGAGACAGAGAGCTGCAGGAACGGTGGTATAAGATTGAGCACAGGGAGATAGAGCCCATGGGTCCCAATACACTGTCAGACCCTGTGGATCCTGACGAACCCCTGTCATGGGTGCTACCTGGGAGGGCAGGTAGGGCTGACCTAATTAGGATCAGTAGAGCGGAACGGGCAATAATGGCTCGATACAAGTCTTCCCACGGGTTGGAGTACCCTTATGTCCCTGAACCCCTCATGGAGGAGATAGAAGAGAACAGGGAAAGGTGGCTTAGGGAAACCATCGAGATGTACCTAGTCAATAAGGGGAGTGACGTTACTGGAAGGAGGGCAGAGGACAGAATAGATCACCTGATGCGAGTGTGGAGTATAGGGAGGAATATACACAAACACAGGGTGACCTATAGGCCCGAGAGGGGATTGCCTAGGCACTATCATGTCACGGTCCTGGACATGGGTGGTAGAGAGGTTAAGAAACCTGACCCGAGCCACTATTATTAGGGGGTACTAAGGCATTTTGCGGGCTCGTGGCTGCTGGTCGGGGCGGGCTTGGCGAGATGTCACTGTGGTCATTTTTTTTTGTATAATGGACAATCTGTGAGGTTAACAATTATGTGTTATGTGTTACAGTGCTTCCTGGAAGAAGGCATTTAAATTTAGGTCCCAGCGAGGACGATGGGATTCACCAGGGGGAGAATGTAGCGGTCATTTAAAATGGCTACAGTCATCTCTCCTGCTGACAGTAAGGCCTGGTAAGTTGTGGGCATGCCAGCAGTAATTATGGAGGTTTGCCCTCACACCCTGGTGGGGTGCCCTGTGTATGGATGGGAGTGGTCACATGCTCTGATTCCATGGTTAGTGATGTCAGAGGTGTGTCAGCTTCCAGAGTGTACATAAGGCACAGCACTGTGTCTAATAGTTAGTTCTATCTGAGTCCTGAGTTCTGTAGGAGTTCTGAATAGTCTGCGAGAGTTATGTTATAGTAGCTGAACAGGAAGACTGTGTCCAGGGACCTGGCACAGGGTAAAGACATCCCGGCTGGGATTGGGAATCCCTATTAAAGGAGAATTACACCTTTCAAAGGGAAGCACTGAGGGACAATGAGTGGCTAGAGAAACTACTGCGAGGGGCAGTTAGCCCACCTCAACCAATAAAGATGCTCTTAATCACAAACCCTCTCGTGTACATGTGTGGAGTGAATGTACAGAGAGGAGCACCACAGAGGAGTTCCTCGTCAGGACCATCCTCAAGTGACCGAAGGGACCCTGATGAGGTGGAGGCGCTGCACTGGAACTAGGTAGGACTCCGCACACTACCTCAGCTGCCTGTCTGGACGGGTCCTCCCCACACACCATCATGCGGGAGACTCAGGAGTCCTGTTGCCAACAGGTGCACCACCAGACACTATCACACTGTAATGGGGACCGGTTAGACCACAGGGGCCAATGTGAGATTGGGTGAGTCAGACCGGGCCAGAAATACCGTTACATGTGCTTTTACTATAAATGTCTATTCAGCCAGCTCAGGCATCCATATAGGTGCCGGGAAGTCTGCATAGACATCGGAGAGGAGAAGGGATGTTGAGAGGTGTCGGGGTGTGAAGTGGCCAGGGCAGGGCTTAGTACTGGGTCCGGAGAACAGAGACCCCCTGCGGGGAGGACACTCTGATCTGCCAGACTCAGTGGAGTCTGCCCAGTAGGTGACAATGGGTTGACTAGGGGAAGCAGCAAAATGTCGGCGCGTTTTCCCATTGGTCAATCCGTATGTCCCGCCCACGGGTCATCCCAAGCCGGCTTAGCCCGTCCCCTCCTCTGGCGTCAGTCAAAGGACGAGCCCCTATTCTTATCGGTTGGCGGCAGGGTTTCCCATGCTCCAATTGGTCGCTCCTTCCTCCATGCTGAACATAGAACAGTGGAGGGTATGTAAGGAGAAAACCCCAGTCAGAGAACCAGACGATCTAGTGACTTGTGTCGATGAAGCTAGGGCGGACTTTTCAAAGTTGCTGTCACGAATACCAGAGCAACCGGCTTCGTTTTGAAGCTAGGAAAAGTCTGCCCTGCAGAGACTAAGTCAGACGTGAAGTTCAAGTTCTCATTTGGAACGTAGCGGTCGCGGCTAGGAACTGAAGCCAAAAAGAGGACCAGAAAGCCCGGGTGTATATCCCGGTCAGGTTAAGCGTACCGAAGCATTCGCCCTGCACCTAGTAGAGCCTAGATTTCACCCCCAGCAAGTGTGCTTTTAGCTGTATTTTGTGTATTCATTGTGTTGTACGCGGGTTTACCCGAATAAACTGCATTTTGTTCTTACCACCTTGTTTGCCTAGCGAATGATCCCGGTAAAAATAATTGTAAAATCTCCTGGTCTCCCGTGAGAGACATTAGGGAAGGCCTAGTGATGTCACGGCCACGCCTCCCCGTCACGAGCGATCTAAAGTCCACAGATCGCTCAGGCGACAGGCGCGCACAACGCTATGTGCTCTGTCGCACACGCACTATATCACACAGCAGAAGCCAATGCAAATTATCGACTATGGGGACATACTGTAGTATATGGCACAGCACCCCAAACCCACCTTAGCAACCTTGATACCCTCTACAATTCAATGTCGCTTTGTCCTCCAATGCAACGACAACACACATCACTGCGAAATGCTCAAAGAACTAGATTGGTCATCACTAGAGTCTAGGCGCAAAGTTCATCTTTCCTGTCTTGCCTTCAAATACTTTCTCGGCAAGCTACCCACCTATCTGAACAAGCTCCTCACCCCTACCACGTGTAGCACTTATCATCTGAGATCAGACTCCAACAGACTGCTCATGGTCCTAAGGTTCAACAAAGTATCCGTCCGTTCCTCCTCATAGGCCTTCATTAATACCACAGGCGGCGTGACACGCGCGCTACCTCAATGCGATGCGCTGCCCGAAACTTGCACTGCAGGCAGGAGGCATCGGGAGGCGAGGCCATGATGTCACGTGAGTGGTTCACTCTCATTGGCTGAACCGCTCACATGACGCTGCCATCGCTTCAGAAAATAAAATTCTTGGATCTGTTCGAAAATTTGCGCACTTGGCCGCCTCGTTGGTCACCCATTCTTAGTGTGCGCTCATAGGAAAACTTTTATTTGTTTTGGTGGCGCACAACGTTCTGCGCTCCGCCGCTTCGGGTATAATCACGGCCTTACCGTGCACCCCAAAACTGGAACAACCTACCAGAGACTCTTGCAGATGCTACCAGTCTAAGTGCTTTCAAAACTAAAGCTGTCTCACATTTTAATCTGGTCTGTAACGGTTACATGCGCCTATAATATATATTATCTCTAACTGTGCATGCAATGTCTTGTATATAATGTATACCCTGTTCACTTAATGTAACTATGGATTTGTAACCATGTATCTGTCATCATAACTCTGTGCCCAGGACATACATTGAGAGTTACCTCTCATTTTCAAGTATTGCTTCCTTCCTGGTAAAACATTTGATAAATAAATAAAATATCCGAGGCCTAAGGAGCGAACACATGATTAGGAAATGCAGGAGGGGGGCGCAGGACCCTCCAGGACTGAATGGGTGAAAATCCCTCAGCTGCCCCAGGGACATCAACTTTAGGATTTCCTGTACAAGTGTACAAGCATACCCCGGTTTAAGGACACTCACTTTAAGTACACTCGCGAGTAAGGACATATCACCCAATAGGCAAACGGCAGCTCGCGCATGCGCCTGTCAGCACGTCCTGAACAGCAATACCGGCTCCCTACCTGTACCAAAGCTGTGCGCAAGCGGGGAGACTATAGAGACTGCTACACATGTGTTATTTACACCAGTTATGCTCGTATATGAGGATTGCAGTACAGTACATGCATCGATAAGTGGGGAAAAGGGAGTGCTTCACTGTAAGTACATTTTCACTTTACATACATGCTCCGGTCCCATTGTGTACGTGAATGCGGGGTATGCCTGTACCACCTGATAAGATTACACAAATAATGCAATAAATTGCACCCATTTAAGAAATATAGCGCTGTGCCATTTGTTTAAATAGAGCTGCGTTAACGTTCTGCCACCGTTAACCTGCGTTAATAGATGCGACCAAATCTGTACATCATTTTCTTTTACACTACATTAAGGTGAGACTATAATTACACGTTTATAATGTGAGGTCTATGAGCTGAAAGCGCAGCTTAGTGCAGGGGTGAGCAAACTTTTTATGCCGAGCCCCCCTTTTCATCATAAAATTTCTCGGGCCCCCCCTAACTGACGTAATCAAAATCAAATGAAAAAAAAAAAAAAACCTTTATTAAACGGTATACAATATAAATCCAAATATGTCTATAAATACTTACATATTTCAAAAGCTCGCGCTTGCAAAATTAGGCTGCGTCCACGCTGCCGCTGAGAGCGGTGACATCACCAACTCTCCAAGCCTGAGCGCAGGGTGTCCTGCATCATTTTGCAAACGTGGATCGGGGCTATTTGTGTGTGGCTGTGTGTGGCTGTGTGTGTGCATTGACTTCTGCTGAGCGCACTTCAAAGTCAATTTTGTTTGTCTCCCCAAGCGCCGAGCTTGGAGAGCGTACGTGCACAAAGGCAATACTTTTGGGGGGCATTCATCCACCTCTTTGCTACCTCCCTTCCCTCTCCCCCTTTTTGTTTCTACCTTCCCCTCCCTGCTCTTTGGCTTGCTATCCCATTGTCATCCACACTCCTACCTACATTATTATTATTATTTTTTTCCGTTTTCAATGGTTTCACTTTTTTTTTATTATTTCTGTACATTCATAGTGTGATTGATACAGTGGCAGCCGACCCTTTCCCTCGCAGAGGATCGCAGCGAAGCAGGTTGCCAGCGGAGGAGAGCAGGAACACAGCGCTATTGCAGGGCAGACACCGGGAGGGGCGTTTGACTTCACCGTGCTCGGGCGTGCTCCTCCCCGTACCCCCGAAGCCCCTGCGCGTGTGCGCACACACCATCACGAGGCCGCCACCTGCACTATCTTGTTCAGCCACCCGCACACATCTTCGGCTGCCCGCGCCGTGCACATCTTATTGGCCGCCCATCGCGTACAGCTTTTTCGTCCTCCCGCGCAAAGCGTCTGCCGGCCCGCGCACCCAGATTTCGCCGCACGTCGCCTGCGCCCCCTAAATCTTGCGCCTTATTGCCCCCCACCAGTTTGCGCACCACTGCAATACAACACACACTCTCTCTCTCAATCAATCACCACATACACACACACACAATCCCCCCCCCCCCCCCACACACACACACACACACTCCCCCCCCCCCCACACACACACACACAATCCCCACACACAATCCCACACACACACACACACACACTCAATCCCCCCACACACACACAATCCCCCCACACACAAACAGACCCCCCCACACACACAAACACACTCAATCCCCCCCATACACAATCCCCCCCGCACACACTCAATCCCCCCCACACACACACACTCAATCCCCCCCCACACAAACATATACTCAATCCCCCCCCATACACACAATCCCCCCCCACACACACACACTCTCAATTCCCCCCCCCCACATACACACACTCAATCCCCCCACGCACACACTCAATCCCCCCCCCCACACACACACACAATCCCCCCCACAAACATACACACTCAATCCCCCCCCACACACACACTCAATCCCCGCCCCCACACTCAACCCCCCCCCCACACACTCAATCCCCCCCACACACACTCAACCCCCCCACACACACACACACTCAATCCCCCCCCCCCCCACACACACACTCAATCCCCCCCACACACACACACACTCAATCCCCCCACACACACACAATCCCCCCCCACACACACTCAACCCACCCCCACACACACACTCAACCCCCCCCCCACACACACACTCAACCCCCCCCCCCACACACACACACTCAACCCCCCCCCCACACACACACAACCCCCCCCCACACACACACTCAACCCCCCCCCACACACACTCAACCCCCCCCCACACACACTCAATCCCCCACCCACACACACACAAAATCCCCCCCACACACTCAATCTCCCCCCCCAACACACACAATCCCCCCACACACAAACACACCCCCCCCCCACACACAAACACACACCCCCCCACACACAAACACACTCAATCCCCCCCCCCATACCTTGTGACCTTGAGCAAGTCACGTTATCTCCCTGTGCCGCAGGCACCAAATAATAGATGTATGTGTAGGGATGTGGTAGGAGCCTCATATGTGTGTTCAGTTGGTGTTTTTACTGTTCAGGAGAGTCATGTGGAGGTCTGCGCTGATGCAATAGCTGTGAGTCTGTGCAGCTCAAGGCAGAGAAGCTCCGCTGAGGAACTACAACTCCCATGAGCTCCTGGGCAGTCACCTGACTTGAGGAGCCAATCGGAAGGCTAGAATTACGGGAGGAGGAAAGGGAAGCGTGGGGGAGAGGCTAGTCAGAGGGGATCTGGAAGGTAACGGAGGAGGGTGTATGCGTGCAGGGGGTCCGTGACCCGCCTGCATAGGCTAGCTTTACCCCGCAGGCCCTTAGGAGAAACCCCTGAGTCACAGTGTGCTGCTGTGCTGCAGGGGACGGCCATAGTGCTAGCGATCAGTCACCTTACTGTGTACACAGTTAGGGACAAGCGTGCGGAGCAGGTTTGCTGGTGAGCTGCTTGGGACCAGACAGCTGCACTGCGGACATCCCAGACAAGCAAGGATTCGGCTGATCCTTTTCCAAGTATTACCGGTCACCGCCGTGACCGGAAGGTAGTAGATACGTCAAGTGCACCAACACCGGTCAACAGGCGCTGATCCCGCCTTAGGCATAACTATAGGGAGACACTAGCGAGTACACACCGCTATCGTACTATTACACGGACACGGTGTGTGGGGCACGCGGTGACGGGATAGAGACACTCATAAGAGCGTGGCTGAGCCACTATTGTACAGGACAATATTCCCTAGGGGTGTGGCCGAGCCACTGATGTTAGAAGGACATTATCCGTTAGCGGTGTTAGGGTATGATAGAGTATAAGTATAGTGTTATAAGATAAGTGTTTGCATATTGGGTTATTGCCACGGTTCATATAGAGTATAAGTTTATTATTGCACATAGTAAAGTTGGTTGCACGCATTGTATCGGTGTGTTTCTTGCCCAGGGGAATCTTACATGACGGTGATCCTGGGTAAGTGGAGGCGCTGCGCTAATAAGTGTTACCCCAGGCTCCCAGCTAGCGGAGGCTCAGATCTCCTGGAGCCGCAGGTGCGCGCAGTTACCCGAAGTCGCTTAGAGTGTCAGAAAAAGGGCTACAAATGTCTTTTTTTATATAGCGCCATTAAATGTACATAGCGCTTCCCAGCAGTAATACATGTGACAATCATATAAATTACAAATAACAGGTCATGGGAATAAGTGCTTCAGACATAGATTGTAAGCTCTATGGGGTAGCGGCTCGCGCTGCAAACATTCTATGTACAGCACTGCATACACTGGCGGTGGAAACATTACTACTGTTTTATATCAGACCTGACTGCTGATATAAACAGGACTTTAAAATCAGTTGCGATTCATAGAAAACCAGTGTGATCTGCCTGGCTTCTATCTAGGTGACGCTAGAGGGTGAGAGGGTGAGAGGCTGGTGTTGCTGTTTAGGGGGCGGGAGAAGAAATCATGGCGCCCTCCTCCCGTGTGAGGCAGGACAGTGATAGCCACGCGCGGACCCCCCGGTTACCTGGCTGCAGGCAGGGCTTGCGGACCCCCCGGTTACCTGGCTGCAGGCAGGGCTGCGGACCCCCCCGGTTACCTGGCTGCTGGCAGGGCTTGCGGACCCCCCCGGTTACCTGGCTGCAGGCAGGGCTTGCGGACCCCCCCAAATACGTGGCTGAAGGCAGGGCTTGCGGACCCCGGTTACCTGGCTGCTGGCAGGGCTTGCGGACCCCCCGGTTACCTGGCTGCAGGCAGGTCTTGCGGACCCCCCGATTACGTGGCTGCAGGCAGGGCTTGCTGACCCCCGGTTACCTGGCTGCAGGCAGGGCTTGCGGACCCCCGGTTACCTGGCTGCAGGCAGGGCTTGCGGACCCCCCCGGTTACCTGGCTGCAGGCAGGGCTTGCTGACCCCCCCGGTTACCTGGCTGCAGGCAGGGCTTGCTGACCCCCCCGGTTACCTGGCTGCAGGCAGGGCTTGCTGACCCCCCGGTTACCTGGCTGCAGGCAGGGCTTGCGGACCCCCCGGTTACCGGGCTGCAGGCAGGGCTTTCGGACCCCCCCGGTTACCGGGCTGCAGGCAGGGCTTGCGGACCCCCCGGTTACCTGGCTGCAGGCAGGGCTTGCCCTTGGGCACCCGGTCGGCCCCGCACACGGTGAAGGTGTGAGTGTCGTCGCTCAGCCGCACGGTGACGCCGCGCTCGGGCCGTACGTGCAGCACCCGGCCCTGCATCCACACCAGGCCCACCTCCAGCCCGCCGGCTCCTTTCTCCAGCCAGAAGGAACCGGGCCGCCGCCGCACGCATTCCCTCAGCCGCCCCGCTAACATCTTCACCGGCGGGGAGGTAACCTGGAAGCCGGGCCGCGCTGCAGGCCGATCTCCGGCGGCCGCCATGGTCGCCATGGAGACAGCAAAACTGGCGCGCCTTTTCTGACATTGACAGGGGGACCAATCGCGGCTCCTGTTCGAGAGCAGCAACCAATCATAGGAGAGGGGGGCTGGGCTGGTGACCCTGCATTAACCCCTTCCAGGCTGTTAGTGTGACAACCCTCTATAAAGACGTGTCTCTGTGTAATAAACCAATGTCAGAACAATACATGGCGCGCCTGTGTTTGTGTTTATTAAGCAGCAGTGTCACATATTCCAACATCTTTTTATAAATGTCAGGGGTCAAGTCTGCACTATGTCTGACCCCCATACAGGGGAAAGTGGTTCTTGGGTGAGCCATACTCCAGCTAACAGTAAACAATAATAATAATGACAACAACAAATATAATAAAGTTAATCTTATACTATATTAGTGAAAGCACTGTATGTTTGCCTGCCTGGATGTCCGGTGTCCCTAGGGGAAATCTCATTGGTCCCTTGGGTCGCCCGCCCCCGCACACCTCTCATTGGCCTGAGGCGGAGTGACGGCCCACACACACACACACACACAACA